>NW_009917481.1:0-1066 GCF_000696875.1 Nestor notabilis | reverse complement strand
GTGGGGGCTGGAGCGCAGCCGGGGCCTGGGGACTCCGCAGTGTCAGGCGGGTCAGAAGCACCCTGGGCTGCCATCGGGGGCTCAGCAGGGGGTTTTCCACAGGAGCTGCCAGGGGATCCCCCTGGGGACTCTCCCCAGCGCTGTCCCCTGGAGCCTCCTCGGAGCCGTGCACAGAGCTCTGCAGAGAGCTCTCCTCTGAAGTGTGCGAGGGGCTCAGTGGTGGCCAGGCGGGGAGCTCTGCTGACCCCCTGACCTGCTCCCCTTGTGGCTCCTGCAGGGGGGAGGCCGGCGCTCCCCAGAAGGGGTCTGCATCCCCCAGCATCGCTGACACCGAGCAGCCCTTGCTTCTCCTGATGTGCGCCCAGTGCTGCAGCACGTCACAGACTTGGGTGAAGGAGGCGGCGCTGGCGAGGCTGTCGGGGCTGTCGCGGAAGGTGTCAGCATCCTCGGTCTCCATGGTGGTGGTGTCCTCTGGCCTGTACGCCGGGAGGAGGGAGAGCTTGTTGAGGGAGCTGGTTGGGATGGGGACTTTGGAGACGTCGGGGACTGTGTCCTCGCCAGCCCCGCCACCACCGCTGGCTCTTTGGGGTAGCCGCACACTGCCATGTACCTGGAGAGTTCCGGGAGCTTGTGGAGCTCCTCGAAGTCACTGCTGGGCACGTCATGGGTCACGGTGGTGTCCTCAGTGCCCAGGACATTTTTTTCCCGCCTGGTCCAGTGGACAGTCACCACTTGCCACACGCTCCAAGAAGTCAAGGAACTCGGTGAAGAAATCGTTGATGGTGACACTACTGGGGGAATGGAGGCATCAGGCACAGTGTCCTCAGTGTCCCATAGCCCCAGCACCACCACCCCACCAGCCTGCACAACGTACTCGGAGAGCTCAGGGAACTGTTGGAGGAAGTCAGTCCAGTCGGGGACATCAGGGCTGGTGTCATCTTCACGTGCTGTGCCGAATGAGGTGAGCCGGGTGCTGGAGGTGGTGTCCTCTGCCTGCTGGGGAAGGGCCTCAGCGAGGGCGGCTGGTCCCTGCTCGGACACCTCCATGGGCTCCCCCAGAGCTGCT
>NW_009917480.1:27932-28452 GCF_000696875.1 Nestor notabilis | reverse complement strand
GCAAACGATTAACTAAACCCAACAGAAATAAAACAAACTCAGGCTCATCTAAAAGTTAGGATACCTCTCCCCTCCCACCCCATTTCTTTTACAATTTCGTTCCCTGTGTGGAAGTCGCTTATGAATCGTGCTCGGCACGCTGCATGGGAAGAAGCGGCTTGTGTTTTGGATCGAGGATTTGCTGTTGCAAAGCGGTCTAACTTCCATGCAGCGGGGCAGCCTTCACTACTCTAACCGCCTTGATGGTGTGCTAAGGAGCCCGCGCAGATTGGCATCTTGTGCAGAGAAGGCGCTGAAGGTAAGAAGGCTTGGGGGAAAGAGGGATTTTTGTGTTATTTTATATGGTATTTTTTGTCCAGCATCCCCCTTTCAGCAGAGCATCAGCAGTATCGATAGGTAAATAAAATGCAAGTCTGCTCCTGTGAAAAGTACACGGAGCTCGCAAGTGACTGCAGGAGATAGATGTGTTTTAAGTCCGATACGGCAGGGCGGGGGCGGGCGCGCGCGCCCCCGCGGCGCG
>NW_009917480.1:22886-27881 GCF_000696875.1 Nestor notabilis | reverse complement strand
GGCTGCCGTGTCTGGTTGAACGTGTGTGTACCCCCACCACCGCCCCAGAGCATCCAGCGCCCTGCTCGAGTCGCTGGGGGTTGCAGATACACTGCCTCGTATTAATGAGCGAGGGAGAGGGATGGGGAAAAACCCATATGGAACATTTTATTGATGTGATCATAATCCTGTAATGGAGATGGCGTTAAATGAGGATTGCATCCTGACGCCTAGCTGCTGTGGAGAAACCGGGAAGCAGAAACTGTGCTGGATTGTAAATGAAGTTCTTTGATTGAAGGATTTTCTTGAACCATGAAGGGATGTCTGTAAGCTTAAAGTTGCTGTGTATGTGGAGTACCAGAATGGGATAGAAACCAGATCAAGCTGAAACAGATTTTCATGTACTTAGGCTCTGGATACAGTTAGAATTGGTTAGAGGCATTGCAGTGATGGCCAATGAATTCTTGGTTTCAGCTATGGAGACCACAGCAAGGCAAAGAGGGAGGAGAACACAGCAAGGCAAGGAGAGAATGTTACCATTTGGGAAGAGAAGGATGATTCCTTTGTGACTTGTGCCGTAGTGGCACAAAGCTCACAGCCTGCAGAAGCCTTGTAGGCGATCTGGGAAGCAGAGGATTTATCTCACTTGCCTTTTGCAACCTTGGCATAGCTGCCTGCAAGAAGTAGCTGCCAGGTGTGCATCAAGAGGCAAACGGGGACTCACCTGCTCCTCTCGGACAGCGGAAGGAGCTGTGAGCTTGAGAGAGAGGGACTTCACTCCCCTGATCCCGTCCGTTTGAGCTTGAGTCTGTAATACATTTTGAGTCATTGTTGCTGCTTACCTCAGTTGGCAAAGGAGGGGAGAAGATGTTAAACTTGATTGAAACAGAACAGAGCTGAGGTAGATATTATCAATTCATCCTTGCATTCTTTGTGCTAATTTTTATTCTGGCATGGAGAAGTGAGCCACAAAGAGCATCTTCTTCAAGCTTTGCTGAAGGGAAACCTGATGAGAACAGAAAGACTAAGCCAAAGCAAATTTTAACTTTTTGCTTGTCAGCAGTGGAAGTGGCATTGACCTGTTAGATCACACAGGTCAAAAGATGTAAGGTAGGAATAAAGTTACTTGTTTATTTACTAACATTTTCCCCCCACCCCCCCAAGTTGGCATGCAAAGAAACATCACACAGAGGGAAAACACCATTTCTTAGAACCCCCTAAGTCCTAACTAATGTGAGCAGCAGAGAAATTCCTGTGGGAATACTCAGCAGCATTTATCTGTAACTGCAAAAGAGCTGGTTAAATCCCAAATTACAGAGAGTAAACCAAACCCAAAGATCTGACGTTCTCAAAGTAATTTGTTCTCCCATTTGAGTTGTGTACAAAATGTGAGGCGAGAGCTCCACACTTCAGCCTCTCTCTTGCCGCATGTTTGGCATGAAGTTGAGATGGAAACACTTATTTTACATAAAACGAAGAAGAGCAGTGTAAGCGCATTGAGTTCCTCTGAAGCATTTTATTTTGGCAAAAGATGACTTTTAGTGAATTGTAAGAGATGGGTTTAGAATATTCATGGCTAAACTCCAGGGAGCTTAGTGTTAGCTCAGTAGGCAGAAGGTTCTTCCTGTAAAGAGATAGCTGGAAAAGATGTGTTTAAATTTCAAGCCATATTCAGTTGAGACTGTTGGTTTCCACATTTTAATATAATTTGTTATGCTTCTTAGGGGAATGATGCTTAATGTGGAAAATAAAGCGAGTATTCCTAGCTCACTTTTTTATAGCAGGAGCAAGCAGTGTGCTTTAATTGTACTTCTGCAAGTGCAAATGTTCCAGATTTGACTGTGTTTTTTATCAAATAGCAGCTGAGGAAAATTTGTCTTTTGAAACCATGGTTATCCGTGCAGATCTTGGTCTGTATTTTGCTACAGGAGAATTCTGCTTCATGGCTGCATTGTTCATTCTTGCAGCATTTCTTTAAATGTGAGCCTTGCTATAGTTAAAGGATAATTTATATTCAGTGTAGTAGGGTCTGCTCAGTGGAATTGGCTTTATACATCACAGCCTTTGCAAAAAAGGAGATCAAAGATCTGAACCTGTGGTCCTGTATTGCATTTGTATTCTATGTGGACTTGAGTAATCCTATACTGGAGCCATTCACACTCCCATAGTTAAGGATATGTCAGTCATTCCATTAAAACACCCATTTGCTTAGTGATTTAACAGCTAGTTTTAAAGATAGGCTCTAAGCTTAAGTTAAACACATTCATATAGTAGAAAAAAAAAAAGCTATCCTAAGCAATGGAGTATAATAACATTTGGCATTTGCTAATAGAGCACTGTTAAGTGGAATTTATAGAAAGCTCAGTAGAAAATAATGCCTGCCTGAAATATTTAAAGATGAAAAGGGGAAAAAAATCCTTTCAGATTTAGGAAGCCCCTTGTGGATCCAGGTGAGTGCTTATACCTGGATTGTAAAGGGGCCTGAGATTGTTGAGCAGGCAGTAGGGCTTTTCTTAAAGGAGAACAGCACTGGCTCAAAGTAGGGATTAGTCAGATCTCAGTTCAATGGTTCTGTTTTGGGTTGCATTAGATCCAATGCCTTTGGCGCTATCCCAGTTAGTTCCTTTGGGGGTTAAGTTATAAGAACAAGAAAGCCCCAAGCCCTATATCTTAACCAGTGAAGTTCTCCTTTCGCTAAGTGAAGAAGAACTACACATTTTTGAATCATGTCGATGGGGTGAGTGGGCTGTTCAAAGCATTTGGGGGCTGCTGCGGCTGAAAAGAGCCAGAGAGCCCACCTGAGAGCAGCCGTTGAGGTAATCATGCTTGCCACTTTACACAACCCAAACCTAAGTTCACACTTAAACACCACCTTCTCTTCTACAGCATCCCCACATCTTTGACAAGTGCCTGTCTCAGTTAGACAGCCATCTCCTAACAGTGAGGAAGTTGCTTCATCTGTGCAGGCAAAGTATGTGAATGCTTACAGCAGCTTTTTGCATATTTCAGGTTAGAATTTAAAAGACTAGAAATAAAAATACACGTGGATGCAATGTTCCAGTTGCACGTGCTATCTGGTGCCTGTGTTCATGAAGTGGGTTCAAGATACAGTTTGCTATATTCCAAGTATTTTGGATGGGATGAAACAAATGACTATTGTCTGAATGAAAGTTTTGTCATTGGAATAAAAATTCATAAGGGAGATAATAGGCTTCTGTCCCAATTCCCTTTTTCTGCAATGAGGTCACTGGGAGGACATTTGTAACACTTGCCTGTCTTCAGTGCGGTGGTGACTTTATCTTTCTTGGGTCTTCGGAACATTCATGCTCCCTGCAAGTACACAGGCAAGTAATACGAAGCAGGAAATTTCGGGTGGAAATGGGAATTTGATTATCCCTTAAGATCTGTGGGGAGACTCCCATTCTCATTATCCAATGGTAAAGTAAGGAAAATAGGTTTAAAACAGTCTTTTTCAATTACGGTCTCTGAATTAGTAGTGACTTGCCAGGAAGCATAAAAGCTTCTATAGCTTTTGCACATGTAAAAGCTCCACTGAAAGGAGTTTAAACTGCCCTTAAATTTGTCCTTAAGGTGTTATATTGTGAATAGGAGTGGGATTAGTGGAAAATACATTTGGAGTGATAATAACAGTATTTCCTACGTCTGGCGCAGATGAATGAAGATGGATATAATTGTTATTTTTCTTTTCAGAGAAAAAGTCACCATCCCTTTTGAATGAAACCCCACCAAAGCCACCTCACTTGCATGGGAGGCTTCATGAGGGCCAGGGAAAGTTAATGTGAAAATTAGAAAGCAGATAAAAATGACCGTGGATACTATCAATTCCCGGTAGTTTTGACAGTAAATAAGGAACTGTAAAAGTTTTCCTGTACCTGTATCATAAGGAAGCATTCTTTTCATTTGAAGTTTTTTGTCAGTGTCTTTAATAAATATCCTATTGGAAATGACTTCAGATACACTTAGAAAACCCATGTTTTGCCACGTAAGGTTCAGCGTTCTTGATCCAATGTAGCCAAAGCTTCCTGCAGTCTGTGGAAAAATTCCTCTCGGAACAGGGTCTTCCATATTCGCACCTTGCGTTACGTAAATTTCTAACCGCTTATTCAGGAGCTCAGCACATCACTGTGGGATAGAAGGTGTTGCTGTAGAGGAGTTTTGCTTGCAAGGAGGGCAGAACTTTGCCCGTTTAACAGCACTAACTTTGCAGGGAAGTTCTTTTGCAATGACTGTTGTTCTCCTTCAGTTAAGCTGCGATTGACTCCACAAGGATTATAGAATTTTGGGGGAACCTACATCACCAGGTCAGCAGCGAGCCAAATATGTTCTTAGAGAGACAGATGAACGTTGAAGTTATTGGAGACTTCCAAACTCAATAGTGGAATTAGAAACAAAGGTGGTATTTAAAACCCATCACTGTGGGGTTTAGTATGGCTGTGCATTGTGCTGAGAGATTTTGCCTGCCTCATCCTCCTGCCAGGGGAACATCCTGCATTGTATACTACTTCGATTTGATCTGGTTATTTTAGGGATGATTTTCTTCCTCCAAGCTGGTCTAGAAATAAGATGGCACTGGTGACAGGCTCTGTTCGTATATCAATGTTTACATCTTACAGCCTTATGGACATGGTTGTATTATTTTTGTAGAAATTTAATTAGTAATTATGTGTGGTTTATGCAGTCTACTGAAGTAGCAGGAAACACCACGCTAAAGGCAAAAAAACTGAAGTACAGTTTGGAGTGCTTTAGGCACAGCATGTTTCATTTAGCCAGCTATTTTCTCCATCATTGTTATGGGTCTGTGTTGTCTTGCTAAAGAAATAAATGTATACGTACATAAATCTGTGATCTACTGGATCTGTGATCACATACATGGGCACACTAAAGCCATGTTCAGTCATGCCTCCAGCTTTAGTTCCTGGCACATACGATGCACACATGTCCTGCAAAAGGAAAGGAAAAAGTATTTAGGGGAAGACAGAACTGAAGGTGCCATTA
>NW_009917480.1:13600-22855 GCF_000696875.1 Nestor notabilis | reverse complement strand
AAACCGTATTGTAGGGAACAATTATAAACCAGTCATAAGCTGCCTGCCTTTAGCTGTAATGCTGATTTCATTAGAAGGTCACATTTTCTGATAAGCCTCCTGAGAAAGGAAGTTTCATGCCTTTGGGGTGGAACCAGGTTTTATCTCTGCTACTGAAAGTCACAGTTTATAGTCATTTATGCAGGTTTTGTGATTGCTTTTGTAACTATAAGAATATGGATCTCCCTGTCTTTTGACAAATGGGTACGAAACTGTGTGTCCTGGCAGGCACATGGTTACCTAGTTTGTTGGTTTTCCTTAAGTATGCTGGCAGCTTTCTTTCTGAAATGGAGCATAACTTCCACAGGAGGCATTATGTCAAGGTGCAGGCTGGTTTCATAAACTGGGAAGAGATTTGCCTGGGCCTTGTATAATGTTTACGATGAAAGACGTAGACTTGACTTGTCAGTGTTAGATAGCCGAAGAGTGTGCCATAGCATTCCCTGAAGAAAAGTCCAGAGCAACTCCAGTGTTTTGAAACGTCATTAAATGGTGACTTAATAGGAACTGTAATGTGAGTATGTAACTGTGGACTTGGATAATTTGGGACCTCACTGTAGTCGTTTGTTCAGATTACAGTTGCTGCCAGTGATTTATAAATATATGCAAGATAGAAGGCATGAAACTAAAGCTATCATTAAATGGAGTAATGGCTTTACTTTGTCAGTCATTTAATTGACCCTTGGAAAATGTACCATGCAATGTGTTGTAAATTAAGACCTAAAACACAAGGCAACACAGTAATAGTTTTTGGGATGAAAATTGGGAATAAAATGCATAAAATTAGTTTTCTTTTCATCTCCCGGCTTTGTCCACATGTGAGACTTCACCAGAATGAATGGTGTCTGTGGAGGGTTTCGTAACGGTTTCCTGCAATCGGGACTCTACTACAGGAGATGAGCCAAGTGCGTGTCAGACAAGTGTGTATCACGTCCAGTTATAAGAGGGTTCTTTTTAAAATTCATGTTCAGGAGATCTGTAATTTTTTTACTTACTAAAGAAAAACTGGGTAACAAGTAAGCCAAGGGTTTTGTTCTCCTAGTTCATTTGTTATAGTTTTCTAAGGTAACGGAGACTGGCCTTTTCCTCTGGCCAAGCAGCAGCTGAAGTAGCAGGTATTACTGTTTCATCTTCTATGGTTCTGCCGTAAACTTGTGGAAAACAGTCACAGATGTGTACATATGGAATAGTTTATGGCATTAGTTAAATCTGAGGAATGAAAATTACAGAGAGGTTCTTAGATACTGGAAAATAAGTGTATTTTAAATGTATATAATCAGTCTGGAATAGTGATGACTACAAAATAGAACATTTTGGTATCCACATATTCTTCCCCCCCCCTCTTGTTTTTCATATATAAGCTCTCTAAAAAGACAATACCTCTAGGAGAACCCTGCAAACTGTGCTTTCTTAACAAAAAATATTTTAAATACTTCTTCAAAAGGCTTCAGACTTGTGAGCCATGAGTTCTATTTATTTATTTTTAGATATGTTCACTCCAATATCAGTTAGTTTGTATCTATCTTTCACGGTTTAGCTTTAGCTACATATACAAAGAAAACTGTTTCCAAGACCTGCTCTGAAGGTACCGTAAAGCATAACACAAGGCATATTTGGGAGGAGTTCACAGAACATCAGCTCCTGGTGTTTCAAGCTATGGGGAAGGAGGTAAAAGACATTTGGCACATCAAACAAAGAAGTTGACCACTTGAAAAACAGTGAATGTGAGTCAGAAAGCAAAGACGTTAATAGTCTGTCTGATAGAAACGTGTCACGTGTGTGCGTGTGGTCAGAAGCTGTTTTCTCTGAGCTGAGGAGTAAGGTCAGCTGGTGTTGACTGTTGGCAGCCTTGTGGTGAGGAGGGAACCAGTAAATGTGGGCTGTGGTACTGTGCCAGTGCTGGCCTCTGGGCGTCACTGAACGACACAAAGCTTGGGTGCTAAAGGAAGAGAGATCCCTGGTGACCAAATGCCAATGGCTCTCTGAAGAGTTTTGGTGTTGCCTGTGTCACTTCTGAATGTTTTAATGAAAGTGCCTACAAATTTGTGCTTTCTTCTTCTGTCCCTGACAACAAAGAAAATTTTGCCCACTCTTTCTCACCTTTTAAATTCGACTGAATTGTTTATTAGAGCATAACATTACAGAGTAGAAGGATATGTTCTAATAGAAGTAGAAGTGTCATTTTAACAGGTACATTAAAACTTGTTAATAGCCCCTGCCTTCTTTTTACAACAAGGAGGGAACAAGTAATAAGGAATCAGGTTTCTCTTCAACAATACAGAAACTGAGTTTCTATTGGTTCTTTGAAAACAACGTGTCTTTGAATTAACTTTGTTAATTGAAGTTGAAAAGCAGGAAATGAATAATTTTTGCCATGGAAATGAAGCAGGACTAACATTTTCAAAAGGATTTCTGTAGTTTGGATGTACAAGTCCCATTTTTGAAGTGAGCTGGAATCCAGAAGAGCTTAAAGCTTGTCTGCCTTCAGGAATCTTCTGAGTGTTCCTGACAACAGTGCCATTTCTGTTAAAGACTGGTTATAGTAACAGTTTGTACCCCATCCATGTTTTCTTACATTTCTTTGAGTATTAGAGACATTAAAACTAGTCACATCCATCATTCAAAATATGGTGGAACTCAAGGATGGTTATTTCATCCAAAACCTAAAAGCAAACTCTAAGCTTAAGCTAGAAACTTGCAGTCTCTACCAGAGCTGTACAGAATAAACCTTTTTTTTCTAAAAAAAAAGGAATTATGTCCTTTTATCAACTTTATTTTACTAAAGCAGATGCAAAATACTTAGGAGGAGCAGAAGAATTAGAAAAGCTGTCATAGAAATGACTCTATTATAGTAAGGCTGTACAGTGTCATGGTGTGGGTTGAGTTTGAGGCCTGTTACTTCTTATTTAACATTCTGTATTTTGTGGCTCATCATATAGACATGGTTAAGCATCAACCAGCCTGTGCAGTTAACTGTTACCTTCAGCACTGGAAAAAGACCTCGTTATATTTGAAGACAATCACACTAAGCATGAATTCCAGTCAGAAAGAAAAATCTTTTTACTTTCTGTTCATCTAAACTATAAAATTCAGCCAGAAAAATACGGGCAATATTTGGTTTGATTCTGTGCTTGAGTAGTGCTCTTTGGAATCACTGTGTAGGGTATTTCTAAATTACCAAATTATTTGGGACTGCTTAACTTCATGCACTGTGTTAGACACTTGTTCAGGAGCTGCTTTCTTTGGACATTTTTTCATCTTGTTAACTTAAAGTAGGTTTCAGAGGATTTTTATTGTTTTACATCTGTGAGAAAATAGAAAAACTCAGAATAATTTCCTGTTAAGTTTGATGAAAGCTTAATCTGGCTTCATGGAAGTGCCATTTGCCAGGAGTCCCCTTAATACCAGTATTTGTGTTTTTGTTGTACTGCACTTAACAAAAAAGAGTATTTAAAAAATGATGTCTGAATCAAAACTAGTGCAGCATCAGTCTGCAAAGAGTGTATGGTCTCAGTTCCTTATGTGTAATTCATTTTGGCAAGTACGGTACTTTTAGGTTTTATTGTATTATAAATGGTAAAAAAGCTTGAAAGAAATCATTGGAAAAAGGTTTAGAGTAAGTGATTTAGATGAGGCTGGCAGGTGGTACAGTGTGGCTGTTGCAGGATTAACTAAATTCCCAAAATTCAGTCACTTCAGATTATTGGATCTATGTCTTGATTTAGTTATTGCTAGGAGAAAAGTCATCACTTCACTGATCTGCTGAACTATGAGGCAGTGGCTGATGGAGATAGGAGTGAACCAACAGAAACTGCTTACTGAAAAATTTGGGATGCTTCAGTCATTAAAGTGACAACTTGGTCAGGACATCTCTAACTGCTGTGTAGGTGGTTATATGTATAAGTAATGAGTACGTAACACTGTGACATTGCAGATATGTCTGTTGAGGAAGACAGCAATCTAAGGGACAGTGAAGTTGACATGATGCAATTTCAAAATCCTTAATACTCTTGGAAGCCGCTGCAGTAAGTTAAATACCTGTTGAGGAGCTTCACAAAAGTTAGACATGCTCAGGTATTTAGTCTGATTGCTGAGGGAATGATCATTTTTAATAGACTATTTTGTGATCCATAAGAACAGATTAGGAATGCCATCCATCATTTCGTGAACCACAGTTTTGGCAGATTTTCCTCTTTTCCTACATACAGCTCTGACTGATGTAGTTCTTATAACCTCAGCCGTAACTGTTTTGGGTGGAGGAACATGTAAAATCCCCTGTGTGCTGGCAACAGCTCATTTCTTTCCCAGATTTTGGAAATCCTACTCAGTTTTCTGAAGGACCCTGTAAATGGGAGCCCTAGGTGTAGTTACTTCACACTGGCTGCTATTCCTGTCTCAGTGTGCGCTAGCTGGGGTAATTTTGAACTGGGGTAACCTTGAACTGAGGCTATATAGACAGGCTGCCACTTCAAGTCACCTATTCACAGTCTTTCTGCAGCACTGTTCTGAATACAGTTTAAAGTACAGCTTTTGATCTATGAAATGCTTTTTAGTTTTCTTTCTCCTTCTGAGGAAGACCTGCTCTATGGTTTCGTTCTGCTGTAAAAAACAATGAGAAAGCAGAAGCCTCAGCTTTATAAACCGAGCTGAGGGTAAGGAAACCTGAGACCAATACTTTTCCCTTAGTCCCACAAGACCTAAGTTGACATTCCGAGCTGTAAGACAAACACATTAATTCAGTTTTTCCTGAGGGTTTTCTGGAGTGGACACATTAGATGGAGTGCAATATTGTTTGTATTTGTAAAGAGTGTTCTGCTGATGCTTCATGTTGATGGTTTAGTGCTCTTTACTGCAAGAGTGTCTGGAGGCTGATTGACAGGTTCCCTACAAAAACACTAGAAATGCAGTTTCTAGAGAGGGTCTTACCCATGTATGGACTGTGTGGATAAGAGAATAAAATAAGGCTGAGAACAGACAATATTGCTATGGGCAGAAATCTCAGTACTTTCACTAGACAGAAAAGACGACCATGGTAAATGAAACCAAGGTTCTTAAAAATTCTCTAGAAAAAAGAAAGATCTTTACAGAAGCTCTTATTTATACTTTGTTTCATCATGGAATTAGTTGTCAAAGCAGGGACTCAAACAAAACTTGTGGACTGGAAAGTAGTGATGAAGGTGCCTGAGTCTGAACTAGGATTCGTGATTTGCTGCTGCTAGAGTTAGATTAAGCTATTTCTTTGTTTTGGGTACTTTCACTTATTTTCCATGCTGTCTGTATACCATGATGTCCTTGGTACGTTTTTTAAACGTCTAAAAGGATAATAATAACTGCATATGCTAAATTTAACTGAAATTTAGATTTGAAATTACTTCCATAGTTTTGTGTTGATTTATGTGGGCCAATTTTAACTGAAAGCTCAGCGGAATACTGAGTGTACTCATTCACTATTTTCCATCCTTGCCTCTTGCTGTACCATTTCGCTACCCTTTCTGCTGCTGCTCTCCGAACAAGAACACTTTCCCTTGCAAAATACTCTGGTGCTACTAAAATATTTCACGAAGAAATCTGCTGTTTGCAGTTGATTTGTAGTTGCTTGGCCATTAAACATAGTTGTTCCACAATGATACACTGTTTCCTTCAGATGACATCAAGGAAAGCTTCATATCCTAATTACTTGTTTATCTTCATGACTCTGTGTGAAAGGCTGTATTGCACTTGTACCATTAGATGCTCTCAGTGTGGTGTTTTCAGAACCCTGCAGAAGTGGATTTTAAATGAATGAAAAGAGCAGATGGTATACAGGGGAACCTTTGGTAGGCCAAGAAGTTAAACCAAAGTTTCCTGAGTTCCAGGAAGAACCCTACACAGGAACTGATTTTCCATCACTAAGCAATTTAATAATAAAGCGCTGATCTACAGCATGTTGTAGAATGTCCTAAATATGCAGAATATTCTATAGAGAAAGTGTATGCTGTAGAGTGGGATCTGCGGCGTGCACTCTATGCTTGTTAGCATGTAGTTTAGACAAGGGGCTTAGGCTTACTTTGAGATGATCAACCCTGATGGTGCTGAATATAAAAGTGTCAGTATAATTAGTCATCTCCAGCAGAAAATGATTGTTGCCATTTTATTTTCGCTGTGTGGAGGAGGGGATGAACTGGTTTTCAGTTGCTCTCTATCATTTAGGTTTTCTAATTTTGGCTTTGACTGGGAATATTTACCAGTGACTTTTTTTCCATCTTGTATTCAGGGATGAGCTATTTTATAAGATAAATCTTAACCAAAGAAATGCCTTGATGAGCCAGTGTGAACCAGGGATAGTTCAGAAAAAGCTGTTCCTTGACTGATGCTCTGGAACAGGACACAGAGCCATACACGGTTAGGATATAAAGTGAGATACCTAGGCTATTCTAGTGCTAATCCAGGCTGTCTCTATTAAGCTATACAAGTGTTCATGGTAGAAACTTCACATTAAATATTCTGAATAAGGCTCATATATACAAACAGATTCTGTTTCTGTGTTAGTGCAACTACAAGAAAATAGTGTTACGCACATGTAAGGTGGTGTCCACAAACTCAGACAGTTGTTCTGGTCCTTGCCTTATTTGAATCACCATAAAAATTCTTAAAGGATACTGGCATGCAACCATAGTTAGGCAAGACAGTGTAAATTAAACATACAGTTACCATCATAAGTAATGTGTATGGGTTGTATAACCATTGGGAAACCTCCGATTTTCAATTTCCCTTGGAATGTGTTCATTATTAGAAGGTATTACCAGAGTATTGTTTGTTGTAAGAGAAGAAAATCCTGTTCAAGTTTTTAATGAATCTCTTGAGAAATTCATCAGATTTACAGGTTAAAAAAGCTGTAAACATTCTGCTGGGAGTAGTCATTACAGAGAAGATGAATGTGAGTTATCTGTACATTTCTTTTGAAACAGAAACCCTGAAGATGATTTACAAACCAAAAAGCTGTTTCTCTTTAAGTGGTCTGTACTGCTGCATTATGTAACGAAATGCAAAGTGCGATTAAAAGTAAGTTTGTTTGCAAGATGAGAAGCAGTTTCCCTATTTTGTCTGGAGACTTTTACAGGTAAGACAGCATTGATCTGAATTTGAAGGGAAGAAGCCCGAGACTAGTATTTCCTTGATTTCTAGATTAGAAAAAGCATTGCAGCAGGAGAAAAAAAACCAACCCCCTTACTGTGCAGTTAAACAACTTAGAGATCTTATGAAAATTAAATAAAAATTAATTAATAAAAGGTCTGTAGATTAAAAGAATAAATTCCTAAAAACTCAGCTCAATCCTCTGGTGAGTTACTTTTTTGGTAAATCAAGAAGTGCCAGCACAGGACTGCTAAAAGGCTTGCCTTTCCACCAGGCACTTCATACCCTCGATTACTCACTCAAGCTTGACTGCACCAGCAGCATGCTAGTAAAAAGTCATCATTTGTGATGAAACAGTTTGTTTAATCCTTGGGGGTTTTTTTGCATCTGAAGTATTACAGATGCAGTGAAGGGAACAGTTTTGAATATACTGATAAAAGAGAAAACGCAGATACCTATTTGTAAACTAATGAATCAAAAATGGTTTCTTCATACTTCTAAATCAGTCATCTAAGATTCCTCTGAACATCTTGTTGTGGTTAGTATCTCCTGCTGCTTCAGAAAGCTCTAGATCTGCCATGAAGAAGACAGTTTATTTGTTGTTCGGGGGAATTTTGGCATTAGTTTTGTTTTGTTGGTGTAGCTCTTCAATGAAGCATAAATGCACTGAACACTTGGATAACAACGGAACGTGAACTGTGTCCTAACTGCATCTGTTGAACATAACAACAGTAGTTTCACATTCATTCAGCTTTCCAAGAGGTCACACCCTTTGCAAATAATATGCATAGCAAAATGCTGTATTCACAGAGCCTCATCATTATGAATAGCATGAATTTCAGCTGACACTGCCATTCACAGCAGGATTCTACCAGTTCAGTACATGACTGTGAATCTGGTATTACTGTCACACTGGAAATATTCAGGGCTCCAACATAAAATCGCAGTGATACCAAGAGTGTTGCTACTTCTGCTGAATTTTCTTAATTTTCTTAGTATTTTGTCAAGAAACCTGCCACTGGGCATTTATTTCAATGTATGTGTATGGGTGGGTTTCATACATACATGAACATGCTGTGGTCATAAAAGTCGTAACTTATGTCCTTGGTCTGAATAAACATTGGGCTTACAAGGTTTTGAACAAGCTTCTTCAGGAAGCAGTGCCAGTAAAATTAGTCTCTGACTGGAAATACCCACGTGCAGAATTCTCTTGAGCAGAGTTCAGTCATGGCATTTGTAACAGTGCAAATGACAATGAAGAGAAATCAAGACAAGAATAAAGACATTAAGTCTACTCTAGCTTAATACTCTAATATCACAAAACATAAAGGAATGTATTCTTTCATGCAGAACCATTTTTTGCAATGTAGCCTATTGGTGGAAGATTAGCAGAAGGGTCTTGTGACATATTTTCTAGTGGCATTGTGTTTGGGTATGTCTGAAATATTAGTGTTGCAGCATGTTAGATCTTACGTTCTTTGCATTTCCTTTTTACATGAATGTACACTTGGTCTGTAGCTTCTCTAGGTGACTGGAGAGCATTTTGCCAGTTTTCATGTATCCACTATCCACTGCTACCTTTCTGTACCTGTTTGTCTCCCATGACTTCTACTTTTCCCACAGATGCAGGCCCTAAAAACAACATGTCTTGCTATGAAAGCAATAGGTTCCAAAAGATGATTTGACATCCTGTGACTATTATTTCCTTCACAAAGGCTTGCGAGGTTTTAGGAAAAATGCCAGCTACTGCACAGACAGTTTGTCTCTCTGAGCCCAGTGTTAAGGTTAACAAGTTGTAAATAGCTTCATGTTGCCATTAACTCAAACCCTTGCTGCTTTCAGGACATGAGGAGGACTCTAAGAAGAATGTTGTTGATGGCTAGTTTGGGGTTATTTTTCCCCTTCTCTTGCATAGCACTTCCTGAAGAGTAAGATTTAAAAGTTGGGTGGCTTGTGATGGGGTCTTGATGCAATTCTTTCCTCTTAGTGACCAGTATGTTACTGATAGAAATCTAACAGATAGATCACTTAGATGAGGGGAAAAAAGCAAACCCAACCCTGCCACCATTTTCCTGAACTATTTATAGGAAGGAATCTGTAATT
>NW_009917480.1:0-13569 GCF_000696875.1 Nestor notabilis | reverse complement strand
TTCCCTACAAAACTAAATACAGTGTTAAGAGAGATGAATATATTTACAATATCTAGTGTAAACATTCATATATGTATAAGAGTTTTTTACAGCTATATAAATGAGCACATCTTGATTGATGTCTATTGAGCTGTGCTGACTTATAAAAATACATGGATTGTATCTATCATGTCACTCCAAGTTACAGTATCTCTGTTTTTGAGACTTATATAAAAATTCAGCTTGGTGTATTTAATGAAACACAATATTTTCAGTGCTTAAGAGCTGCTTGCTTTGCCTTGAGAATGTCTAATGTATTAATTTAGGCATGTATGCTCAGTCAAGCAGCCACCTTTGGAAAAAGGTTGGTAAATGAATCCTTATTAGTATATTTTTGTCATGAAACATCAGTGTGAATCTGACACTGATCCAGGAATACTTTTTGAAATTTGGAATGCTACATCATAATTTCTTTCCAAAAGGAAGCACCAACACATGATCACTAAAGAAATATCAGACTCAGATATACTGGGAAAGAACTGAAGCTTGATGTCATTTACCTATTAATGTTTTCTGGCTGAAAATGCAGAAAAACCTCATATGATTTGATTTGAAGAAGAGTGAAAAGTGTTCCGAACAGACATAAAATAACAATACTAGTAACAGCAGTATAACACCAGTAGTATTGGTGGCAGTACCACTTGAACAGACTAGCCAACCAGGAGCAACAAGATTCTCATGAGAATCTTTTTCCAGAAGTTTCTAATGTATCAGAATAAGGAAACGAAAACAAATGAGGCAGACCTGAGCACGTTGACTTTCTGTGTCAGGAGCTGACGATCATTTATCAGTTAGTTTTTTCTCATTTTATTTTGGGTAGGAAGAAGAGATGGAGGAGAGTACCTTGTGTTACCTAGGAGCACTGTGTCATGATGTTGTCTAAGATGTCAGACCCTGCCTTAAGCCCAGTAAATTGACAATGGAGCTGGAAAGAACCACCTAAGTAAGAAAGAATTAGACAGAGTCCTAGAGGAAAATTTTGTAGCCGTGAAGATGTGGTTATAGAAGTACATGGTCAAAACACCAAAGTACTGAGATGAATATGCTGCAACACCAAGGCAAAGTGCCAGGATGAAGGGAAAGTGTTCAAAGATACGATGGCATTGCGGCCTCGCAATAAAGAGAAGCTTTGAGGCAAGACACTAAAGTACTGAGCGAAATATCAAAAAGCCTGAGACATTTTGCCAAGTTAGCAGAGAACAAGAACCAAGGCGTACATTAAATTCTCGTGGAGAAGCACCCAAGTGCTGAAGGAAATGCTAAAATGTTCAGATAAAATTGATGGTTCTAATGCAGAATGCTTAACAGGGAAAAGCAGAAGTGAGAGTTCAGTAGCTTCAAACTGAATGGCTGAACAGAAGAACCACAGCAGTAGTCAAATTAGTTCGTTTCTTTTAAACTAAGTTTTTGGGAAGCTGATGTTATGATTCACGCTGGGTTTGATTGGTAGTCTGCTTATGGCAACACCAAAGGATTTATTGGTGTTTTGGAACAAATGGGATACTTTTAGGAAAGCATAAGAAACCGATAGTTATTCTAACACAGAAGACTATTGGGTTTTTACTACAGAGAAAAGTTATGTAAGGAATGCAGAAGTGCACCTCTCACAATGCTGCTGTGTATAAAATGCAAAGGGGGAAATTACTTTGGCAAAAATGCTCCTTTGGAAGCTTGAAATCTACAAAATGCTACCCAATGACACCAACATGCCTTAAGATCAAAGGCTTGTTTAATAGCTCTATGACATGTTGGCAGATTTATAGGATATGAATCCTACTGCTGAAGATCTTCAGGAAAGGTTACCCTGACTCACAGCCATCCAATTTCATTTCTGCAAAGGGAGTGCATGGTACTTCAATAAAAGGGACTTGGTTTCAATATAGAGGAAGTGTACAGTTTCTTCAATATTCAGCTCGCTCACTAGTCATGTCTTTTTTTGTCAGTACCTGTTTATTTTAGAAGTAGCAAGGGGACTGTAAGGTAGATGGTGTCCTGTCACTGGGTGTGGAGATTTGCTGAAGGGAAATGAGATGCAAGTTTTAGCAGAGCAGAAGACACTGCCCTTCTAGCTTATTTTCAGGCAAAATGAGATGAAACTGTAGAAAGGGGGAAATGGGTATAAAATTGCAGATGCAACCTGAAGTAAACTTGTCTCACTCTAATAATGGTTCAAGAACCAGAGTGATGACAATGTGTGTGAAATTGTATCTATGTAAAATCATACATGTTTGTCATGGTTCAGTGCACCTTGAAAGAGATTATGGTGTATACTATACACATGTTGTTGTCCATGGAGTTGGTAAGATGCCATTTAACTCTGCATTTCTGTTCATTAGAGATTGCTCTGCTTTCAGTTATATAAATTATTGCTGCAGGTAGGGACTGACTAGGACCACCAGCAATACTTTCTTGATCATTGCAGAGCTTTTCTGTAAAGATAAGACTTTAAGTATGATGTTAAGAGACAGGTTTTTCTTTTTTAGTGTAAGGGGTTTTACAGTTCTGATTAGTGTGTCCATTATCACATGATATAAATATGACCTCACCTGATAAGACCAGTGTTGTTTCACTTTTCTTCATCTGTTTGTTCAGATAGCAAATGACATCTGCTTCCAGAGTATACAGCATCTTGTGTTCTCTGCAGGTTCTGACAGATTGATTGCAACAGAACATAGATGAATGCATTTTCCTTGCACATTCAATATGAAATATGGAAAACATATTTTGATTACCATCTTCCATAATGTCCTCTTCCTGGAATAACAGGAGTGATGCCTAGTGCAAGGTTTAAGAATGTTCAGAGGCTAAATCACACAGATGTGAACAGAAGGATCCACCAGCTTGGAAAAGTATGATCCTGGAGCAGCCAAAATTTTCTCTTTACCCTTTAAGTGTCTGCAACATTGGTCTGTAGCACTGAACACATTGTAACTCCATAGGCACTAGAAATTTGTGGGAGAGTTACTGGAGATTCAGAACAAAAATTGTCCATGATCCAAGTCTCTCTTGGGCAAATACAGCTAGAGCGTGCATTATGTAACCAGGCTCAGCTTCACAGTCGATTTAGGAAAAATGACATTTTGCTTCCCAGAATGAGATCTGGGTAAAGAAATTTTGTCTTGATCAAATGCAGCAGCTGTTGCAGTTTATATTCAAGTGTGATGCAAATCAAGCCCCCATTTCTGCTCTGTTCCATTGTGCCCAACGAGGGAATGGTTGTTGTTTCTTTTTTTTCCAGAGAACTGGCCTGTGGTTTGACCCCAGAAATTACGAATGATTAAAAAAACCCCAAAATTATACAAGTTCTGGAAAATTGTAATGACACATATAAACAATTTAAAAATACTTAAGTGATGAATCTGTGTTGTAACAGCCAGCTGCAGAGTACTTATAACTGGAGTATGTTAAACCATTTAAATATTGCAAACATTATGTACAACAGATCTTGTACTAATTCATTATGAAAACAGCAATTTTATTTAATCATTTATTAGCTATTTATAAGGTGTCTGCATATTAAGTATGCATACAGATTGTTGTTCAACCTGGCGACCAGTATAATGACTGCTTGAGTGTCACCCGTGTGCAATCACTAGTGGTTATTTTGGGTGAACATTGTTCTCAGCTTCTAGTTAGTGACATGACTGCGTGGCTCTGAAAACAGATATCTGCAGTAGAGTAAATGAGGCTTTGACCCCTAAAAGGGGAAGATCCCCAACAAATTCCTCAAAACAATGCTCAAATTTTCATGTAAGTCATTCATTGCTCGTTTCTCTTCACTTCTGGAACGTGTATTTACCACTGTCATAATACAGACAGTGAAGCAGGTTGCTGGGAAACCCTGTAAAATCTCTGCCCGTAGAGGTTTTTAAGATCCAACTGGCCAAAGCCTGAAGCAATCTGGTCTGAATTTAGCACTGACACATATTTGGGCAGGAGATTGGACTACAGCCCTTTGAAGGACCCTTCCAACATCAGCAATTCGGGGTCTTCCTCTGAAGTGGGGAACTAAGCAGAATGCTACCAGTTATCTGTTATGTTTGCATCATCTTACTTATCTGATGATTAAAGCTTTGAGAACTTTAGTCAAGAATTTGCCACTGAAGTTAAAAATATCCAAGGATTTAGGCTATGAATTCCTTGGTAGCCTAGAGCATGACTCTTATCTATGTCCTACTAATACTTACTATTTTGGAAATAGTAGTGTGTATCTTTCACAAATTGCAAAGATCTTAGCTTGTGCTCTAAATAGCTTTACAGCACAGTGGCAAATGCTAATTCTCACAATAAATGTACAAATATGCAAAACTGAACATGCAGCCATCTTGCTAAAATTCAGCTGATCAGGTTCAAATAGTTCTCTTCCATGCCTGGTCAGATGCTTCTCTGCCTGCTGCATAAACCAGAATGTGCATTAAAGTATGTCTAGATTGAATATGACTTAGTAATAATTCTCAGAGGTTAATAAAATTCTTATTAACAGGATTATTTATCACATTTAGTCTTACTCCTAAAATAAGTATGTGAAGATTGGAAGAGACCTTTTAAGGCTTAACAATCTTGAACTGCAAAATCACCACAAAACATACCTCACTATGTAGTCCTGTTTGCATATGTACTTAACAGACTATTCAAACCTTATAAAGTGTGGGAAAGGCATAAGATTTTGTTGCAAATAATAATATTTACGCAAACCTCAAAAATTCCTGTTTATTTTTCCCTTCCCAAGCAAATAAATATAAAAATTCCTCTTGCCAGCAAAGACTCGAGAAACTACTGAAGATTTCAAAACTCCAGCAGATTTCCATCGTGATACATCACCTTGTTCTTTCAACTTGAAACTCTTAGATGCAAATATTTAGCACTGAGGTATTTGAGGATAGCTACACTAGGCATTTCTTGTGAGGTGAACAGTCTCACAGGCAGTGACAATGTGCATTATTCAGAGAGATTTGATATTGTTTGTGATGCTATATGAAAATGCACCTGCATTAGCTTCATTCTTTTTAATATCTATATTGTTGCCATTTTAGTTAAAACTGAGGCTACAGCTTGTTGTAAATGTCTGTGTTCATGGATTCCAACTGTCTTTGATCTATAGCTGCATACATACAGATATATGAGAGGTTTCTTTTCAAAACCAATTTAATTTTCAATCGTGAGAGTGAAATTTCCCTCTTTAGGCACTTCAAACTGAAAAAAAAAAGAAGTTTGTTTAAAAGAAAGACAGTAACAAAAGTCAGCAATTGATAAAGTTAAATTGGAGATAAGGAAAACTGTGCAAACCCAGCATCTTTCAGTACATGTGGACCCAGTACAGCATTCAATCAAAATGAATATTGTTTGAGTACCAGTGATTGAATGTAAGGTATTTCAGGAATTAATGACAGACTGAAAGAAACTGCTAACTTGCAGTCATCAGGAGAACTCATCTGGCTATTAATTGCCAGGAATACCTGCAATAAAGTCTTCATTGCTACTAGAACTTGCAATTGATGGAGAAAATGGTATAGATTCTTTGTGCATAACAAACGTTCATTTGTTGTTTATCCATTTCTCAGTGTTTGCTCCTATCACCTAAAAGTGTTTCCAGAAATAGAAAAGAGGAAGGAAATTATCCAAAAATATCTACAAGGGCTTGTATAAAGTACTGCTTTTGCTGCTGCCTAAGAGAGACATGCCAGTTTCAGACATTAGTAACAGAACTACCCAAACCAACATAACCCAAGAAGAACTCAGCAATGGCAATTACCAAAGGACAGCACATTTAAAAAAAAGGAAGGCTTCATAAAAGTATTTGTATATCAACTTGCCTGAAACCCCAGAAAGAGCTTTTGTGGAGAAGTAACATCATTTTACTTACATATTGGTACTCTGAAAATGGAGATTGGTATGAACACACACATAGTCTGCTTGTCCTGTCATTTATGCTCTTGTTATACCAGTGCACTTACACCGACTTAAATGAAATTACATCCTGATGAAATATGAAATTAAACTGTCTTTAATGTTACTTTGTGTAATATTAACTTCCAGAAACCCATTACCAGAGGTTTAGAATGAGCTGTTCCTTGAATGTGTGACTGCAGTGAATCGTAACACTTTGCTGTGAAAATTTTGGACGGAAAACCCCAGAATAGTGAGTACTCAGCACTGAGTACTGAGGTCCTGAAAGTGCAGTATGTGATGGACCATTTCTAAGAAGTGGAACTGGCAACCAGCATCCAATCCAGTTTCAGTGAGCACAGAAGCCAATAAGCTAAATTATGATCTTGTAGTCTTCACAAAGCAAATCAAAGAGGAGAAATCGCATTTGTTAGTTTAACAGACCTTGGAAAGCTCTTGCTTCCATAGTGCCGCCTGGTTCTGTGTTATTATGTGAATATCCTTTTATATGCCACTAACAAAGTAATCTCTCTAAATTCCTTTTCAATTTATGCTTAACCATGCTGATTTGCATGCACATAGAAAAGGAAATGAGAAACTTTTAAACCAAAATCTATATTCTTAGAACTTGATATTCAGGCTCATTTTTATGCATAGAATTCCCGTTAAGATTACTGGAAGATTTACCTACAAATCTTCCATCCTGGAAGAGTGATTAAATTCCCAAAGTTTTATGAGAAATAAGAAAACTGTATCTTGCTTTTCACTTGTCAGTTAATGCTAATGAGAAGCATGTGTAACTACACTCTTGTATGTTTAAATTGACCAAAAGGTCCGTATGAAGCTGATTTGAAAGCTAGAGTTGGATAAGAATCCATGAGTTATTCATGTCTCAGAGGAAATACTTTTTGGTTTGACTTCTGCTTCAGCTGCTGAATGATTTTTACATTTTATTTTCCTGCAGAAAAACACCTTTAATAAGAATGTGGACCCATGTGAATGTGTGTAAAGTAGATTAATTGCATGGCATCAACTAAAATAAGTCTCATATTTCCTAAAACAATTTGGATAACAAGACTTTGTTTTTTAAGGCTAATCTTCAATATAAGGAGTTATACCTTCTGTTGGAACTACTGGTTAATCTGAACATGGACTCAGTTTCCTAAGTGTGATGTAGCAAAAGTTCCTATTCCTATTTAAATTAAAATACATTGCAAGCAACCCACCCAGCTGCAGAATGTCCCAGAATATTGCTTCATTTTCTGTTTCTACTTTAGCAGCACAGAATGATTTATTTCAAGTTTCACCACCACTCTCTAACTTGTGGCAAACATTTGGTGCATCATTTTGCCAGATACGTTATACCGGAGGACTTGAATTAATAGAGGCATCTTAGTGTGGTGGTGATGAAAAGCCCAAAGAAAGATCTGCTTATTTAGTCTGAGCTGCTATACAGTAATATACTGTGCACTGTACACTGTGCAGCTGTTTGAATCTATATGGTGAATCCAAGCAAGTGTAGGAGGAATAAAACTGGAAGAATACTGAGAAACAGCTATTGAGATTGCAGTACTGGAGCATGAATGGCTGTATTTTTTATCTGGGAGGCTCAGAAGAATCTTTGTTGTTCACTGCATGTTTTTTTCTTTATATTATTTCTAAGTTTTGAATCCTGTGGAGTCACTGTAAACATTCCTTTAGGAATGACCAGAAACAATAAATAAGGAGGAAAGAAATATTTCCTAAATTGTCTTTTTTTCAGATCAATTCTATAACCTGTATTTTGGTTTTAAATGATTTAAATTAGTTTATTTCTGATAGTAATTCCTCAGCATAGCAAATATTGTCTCTGAGATAAATAATACTGGAGTAAAATCAGAAGTTTGGAAATGAAAGTTGATGTTTAGAATTTATAGATAATTAAAAAGTTCTCATCAGGATTGATTGCTGAAGGTGATATTCAAAAATAAATATGTGTTTCTGGCCTGAAGAGTCTAGGAAGTGAGTGCAGCGAATAACTTTATTCCTGGATAACACATATGAAGTGAAAGCAGGTACGTGCCTCCTGTGCTTCTTCTGGTCCTGACATGAAAAGAATTACTGTAGATGTCATAATTCTGTATTATTACATCCTTAGCAATTTGGAAAGGAAAAAAAATAACAAAAAAAAAAAATAAGCTAGAAGATGATATTACATTGAAATGCAAATTCTGCCTTTTCTATATGTATCTTCAAAGAAAATACTGGCAAAGCAGGATTTTGATTTTATTGACTACTGGCACATTGGCAATACACAAGTCAGAAACTGCCTGAAACCTACCACAGAAATCCTTAGAAAAATGTGTGAATTTAAGTTTTATCTTGCACTACCAGTGTTTCAGAATAGTATTTTTGTTGGTAAGGGATGAGGCACTTGCAGTACGTTCATTTTTGTGCAGTGATCCTATTTTTTGACATATACTGATAACTTGAATGAATGCCTTGTGAAAGGGCATTTTCTTTTATGAACTTGTTAAATGCATTTGCTGCTTTGGTATCAAAGGGGTTGCTCTGATCTGTCAGTGCCAAGCACACAAGCCAAGCATAAGGCAGGGTGAGTGTACCTGTGTGAATACTGACATGCTTATGGTAAAGAGATCATGAAGGAATGTGCCATACAGTTGCCATCTGACTGATAAACTACCTTTTTGCTGCTATTTTTATAAATTGAAGCTAGTTTTAATTAAATATCATGCTTCTGATGTCACATATTTTTCATAGATTTTAAAGGCATGGAGATTCAAATGTTCTACTGCTTTTGCATTCTTTGTGCTATATTCAGCTTTGATGTGTTTTTGAAATTCTTTGGCAAAATATTTTACCTACAGTTGTTTTGACTGTTTTCCATTCAG
Organism: Nestor notabilis; assembly: GCF_000696875.1. NCBI lineage: Eukaryota > Metazoa > Chordata > Aves > Psittaciformes > Psittacidae > Nestor > Nestor notabilis. Next base: position 4,753 of record NW_009917480.1, on the reverse strand, counting down.
ACAAACTATAGGCTCTGCACAGAAGAGAACTTTCTGATACATAAAAAGCTGTGTAGTTCTTTCCAGAATTCAGATTCCTAGTGTAGCTTCTATTGTATGATTGTTCAGATGCAGCTGGATATTGCAGATGACAGTAACATTGAGGGGCACTTTTGTCTGTTGCTCCTATGTATCACGTTAGTATAGCTGGTTACATTAATTCTGAATTGCTCTGGCAACCAGACAGCTGTGAATGTCAAGAATTGCAGGTACTTCTTGACAGAGTAAGAGAGTTTGATCATCACAAACATCTTCATTTTTACCTTTTCAGTTAATGCCTAATGCCTCCTGTTTGCATTTTTCTTGACTTCCTCATTATCTTTAGTTTTGTTTCACCTAGAAATGAGGGATTGAGACATTAAATTTACTGCAAAAAAGCACTCCAGATTAAAAAGGAAACAAGAAAAGAGAAAATGTAATTAGTATAAAAGTTGTATAAATGAAGTTTCTTACTATTTTTCTTTAAATAATGAATTATTCAGTATTTTGGTGTTAATAATTTAACAGAACCCAAAGTAAGATATCAGCAGGACGTATGTAGGGTGGGTGGTAGTTCAAGTTTGATCTAAAAGGCTTGCCTTCGTACTGAAGTTGGGTTGAAGCTTTGATCTATTTATAATGAGTATTCTAAGGGTTTACTAATTATTTTAAACCTGAAGAGAATCTCATAGTCCATTTTTCAGTTGGAAAGGAACCAAAAATAAACCTTGCTGGAAGGTAAAGGCACAAAGTCATAAAGTTCAGGCATAATTTTTAAAGTTAAAGCCCGACCACCTGCTGACTATAATTTCAGAGAAGTTTGGGGGTAAAGTGTGTTTTCTGTTTCCTTTTTTCATTCTGTAGCATAAGGAAATCTTCTGAGGTACTTCTAACTTCTGACTAGAGATATGGCACCCCTTATATACTCCATCCATTTTAAAAGTTTGTAGCCATAAATGTGAAATGCAGAAAAAGTTCTTTGTTTTGTTTGGAATTACATTTAGACAAAACAAGTATCGATTTCATTGCCCTACCACATTGAATCTATTACCAAACTAAATAAATATACCTGTTTATAAGAAATTGTGGGATGGCAATCCATTTATCAGGGGAAATGACATAAAATGCTCATGATTCTACACAAATACAACTTTAAAAATAAATGGGAATTTATCACTGCTTAGAACATTGCTCATGATTTGAGAGGTTTCTTTGGAATTGAGATACTTGCGCCTGATCCATATTTAATTTCTTCTTCAAAGGCAATATTCTTATTCCACTGTGCTACAGTTCTTTTTGTACAATGATTTTGTCATTCCTCGGTGAAAAAGCTTTCTTTGAGTTTTTCAGATACAGAGAGCACAAATATAATTTCCTAAGGTGCTCATTCTGGAAGAGCAGTGACAGTAATCAGGTGGACATAACAGAGTCCTTTATATCTACAAGCACTGCAGCATGCAAGCTATACAGCTGTAACAGCTGGAAAATTTAATTGTGTTTGAGGGTTCCTATAAATATTCCTCAAAGCACTAGTAACAAGGCTAGGGAATTGATATGTTTGCATCACAGAAAGCTGAAATTCATATAAAAGAGTTCTGTGGATTCTGGTGTTGCATCAGTCACTTTGAAATCTGGAAGACATAGAAGTATTTGTTTTATGCAGACATTACTTTAACTTACTTGATGGTGAGAATTAATAGTTTCTCTGGCTGAAAACACATACTCTTGTTACAAATATTGCAGCATTGCTCCTGAACATAAAATGGTGTGCCTCATGATGCTATTAAGTACTATTTATATCATGTGAGAGATACTTTTTCCCCCATTTGCTAGGAAATTTTCCAGTTTTCAAGGGGTGCTGACTAGTTTAATGAATCTATAATACATACAAAATACTTTCTTCCTCCCTTGAATCAGTATTTGGGATTAAAGGTGAACCTCTTTTCATGGTTCAAATCATTTTCATTAGCAGAAAGGGAAAAAACATGCCCAATAAGCCTGGTACTGCAAAGAATTATTTAAACTCATTCTGAGGAGCAATTTTTGCCTTTTCAATTATGCAAATGCTCATCAAGTTTTTGTCTTTAGTAATCTTTGGCTGATATTAAAAAACTGACACAGACTTCTTGACCTGACACAAATGTAATAGCTGTGAAGGTTTTTTTTGTACCTTTTTCCTGGCACAAGATTAAAGAGATGAAAGTACTGCATTCCACAAATCAAGCTTATACTTACACCTGTATCTTATCCTTGAGATTAAATTTTTATAGACTCATAGAATAATTCACATAGGAAGGAACCTTGGGAGTTTCTAGTCCAACCTCCTGCTCAGAGCAATGTCAGCACTGAATTCAGATCTGGTTGCTTTAGGCTTTGTCCGGTCAGATCTTAACCTGCACAGAGAGATTCCACAGCCTCTCTGGGCAACCTGCTCCAATGCTTAATTATCCCAAGTGATGTTTTTTGCCATAACATCCAGGCAGAACCTTCCCTGTTTCAGTCTATGAGCCTGCCTCTTGTTCTCTCACTGTGCACCTCACTAAAGGGCCTGGCTTTGTCCTCCTGGGATTTTTCCCATGCTGGAAGTTCCTTTCTTCCTTGAACCTTGTGTCTTGAGGCAAAGACCTTTTCCCTAAATACAGAGAGGCAAAGTTTCTGTTGTCTGTCTTCACTTTCATGTCCTGCATATGTCTGTTTTTACTGGAGCTCAGTCATGAGTTCCCTGTGAAACTAAGCATGTCTGCTAGTTTTCCTGGGCTATTGGAATGGAGAGTTGTGCTTGCAGAGGGTTGCTAGCATTCTTGAGCTCCTTTTCCATTCAGAGCTGCCTCACACAGGATGTCACCCACCCAAAAGAAATCCCAGACTAAGCTGAAGTCTGTCCTCTGAAAGTCTAGGGTCTGTACTCTGCTAATTGCCTTCCTTTGTCTCAGGATCTTGACTGACTATCCCTACTCTGGCCAGCAGATCCAGTGTTTGGTACTCCTGTATGACAGTTGTTGTTTGATTCTGTTGGCTTGGGAGCCAGAAGGATACTTTTCTTAGACTATTTCTTTAAGGGCTAATCTGAGAGCTTCGTTATCCATCCAGCTATCCAAAGAGCAACCGATACATCTAATGAATCTAGTTGTAAGAAGGTCACTTATCCACACTGTAGAAACACCTGGAAATGGACTTTCTGCAATGACTTTGTTTAATCACCATTACTAAGTAGTTCTTAAAAAGTTATATTAAAATAAAAAAAAAAAAACAACTTAAAGAAAGAGAATGAGAAGTTTTTCAAAGAAATCAAGAATATCAGAGCTGATTAACCATGTTTATCATTATATTTTTATCTATAACTAGACTTCTAGACTGCTCTAACTCATCAAATAGGGTATGGGAATCTCTTAATTAACACACTTGTATAACTAGACACATTTTACTACATTCAGTGAGGTGTAGCTATTTCATGGTAATTAATTAGGGATTGATCATTTAGGAATTTGTCACTGGGACCAAGATGCAATGGCTAATGAGACTGCTTGTTACAAATTCAAACAAATCCAGATCTAAGTGGAAAGTATACAGCAAAAGATATCAAACTTAGACCTAACCGATCACTTAATTAGCTGTGCCAAGTAAAAAGCTGATAATGAAAAAGATCTTTATCTGTTCATCCACAGTATTTCACTTCCAAGGTGCTGCATTTTAAAGCCACTTAACACGAGTGTTATACGGGTTCATGACTAGTCCTTACAGCAAATAGAGTTACTCATTGTCGTCAAATTTAGCATTTGGGGGACAAAAGTTGTAATGCATAATATTAGAGACACTTTACACCTCTTAGACCACACAATTTTTGCTATGCGAATATTTTGGACTGTATATTTTGGTACAAGATCAGAAATACTGTGACAATGAAACTCTCACAGTGTCAAAATTAGCATTGACTCCAATTGAATGAGGGCAATGGAAGTCTTGTCCAAGTTAATGGAATGTCAATACAAATCAAAATAATACAGTACATGGCTGTACTACTCTTTAAAATTAATTATATCTCAACGCCATTGGCTTTGTTTGGATTATACTGAGGTAGGCTCTGATTTGTTTATTTAAAATATTTTCATATAAAAACTGGGAAGAAGATTGGAAGAAGGGGGGGGGGTGTCCTATATTTTTTTTTCTAGTGGAAAAAAGGTTTTTGTTCTTTCACTCAGTTTTCCCATCCTTTGTTTTTTTGAAATCAGTGGAAGAGAAGAGCTTTAAAGCTCATAGAATCCTGTCTGAATGACATGCACTGGAAATCATATATACTAAACCACAGTGCCGAGTCACAGTTAGTTGTGTAAGAAGCATATTGAATTCTAATTTCTTGTGACTAATCCTAGAACTGGCTCATGAGTCCAGACACACTACAGGAATCTACTGGCTAAGTAATATACAATGAAACTGAGTTTTTTCTTCTCTGCCCTTTATTTTCCCCAACATCATTGACGTGTAGAAATGGACATATGGCTTGCAGCTTGTACGTATTTTCCTTCGGCTTGTGTTGAGTCTGAACAAGAAGTAAATACATAGTATATAGAAGATACCAATAGCTAGGACATATGAAAAAGCCTTAATCTGAACACATTTAGCTATTCTAAATGTTTTAATTTGATCTTTATCTGTTATCATGTGATGTGTGCTATTACAAGAACAATTTTACATAGTAATATATTAAAAATATTTATCTGTTTATAAAATCTTTTAA
>NW_009917479.1:0-11661 GCF_000696875.1 Nestor notabilis | reverse complement strand
CTCGGCCGAGAGCGGGCTGGCCCTGGGGACCCTCACGCTGCCGGAGACGGCGGAAACGGAGCTTAAAGGCAACCAAGGGGCATCCCGTTATCCCCTGCTGAGAGCAGAGTGGGATGCCTCATTGCCACAGCCGCGAGCAAGCACCTCACACCTTCTTCATCTTCCCACAAGGCAATGATACCGTGTACTCACTGCAATAGTATCATCAGACATACAAAGTGAAGACAGTCAACTCTCCCAAAGGATGCAAACTGTGCATGGGAAAGTAAAGCAAACGGGACACACCAGGAGGCACAGAAGTAAATGGCTAGTTTGAGGGTTCTGTCAGCTGGAGGTTTCTTCGGTGGGTTTCTTGGCTGTGTTACACCAAATCAGCCGGGCTGGGGGAGTCTGGAGCAAAGGACCTTCAGGTCCTCGTCGCCACGGCAAGGGGAAGGGAGAGCAGCATCAGATGCCCTCGGAGGACAGCAACTCTGGAGTTTGCTGCTATGTTTTAATTTGACTGTTCAGGAAACAGCTATAATTTTAACAGCATGTTTTACCTACTGGCATGTCCCAAACCACACCCCTCAGAGAGTAAGGCAAACAAATAAACATTATAGAGAAGTTCAACTGTATTTTCAGGCAGCTGTGACAATCTCCACTAGCCCTTGCATACTGTTGTTTTAGATGTGGTAATTGCAGGCAGACGTTAAGGTATACGTCAGTAAAAGAGAGGGAAATTATACATACTCTGCTAGCCATATTCATGGGAACTGTGCCACTCAGGCCCCTTTGAAAATCTCAGACAGGGAGAGGAAGACTGCATATTGAGAAGGTGAGAACATTAACTTCAGTAGCTGCCTTGCACCAAAGTTTTAAGGTGTCAGCTTTTCATTTCTGCCATCAGTATAATTTTTTCCAATTACACAGATTAGATAAATCTCTCTAAAGCTAGTTTATGTATGACAGCAGTGCAATTATTTTATATTAAGTACGGCTTCATGCACAGCAATGTACCTGTTAACACCTGCCCTTCACATAGCATGGGCAAACATGCAGTGAGCAGCGCTTTTCTGCTCATCCCTTCAGTGCCAAGGCTGGAAGCTGCTCCATTCAGACCAAGCCCTCTGTGCAGCCTGTGTTTTTAAATGAGGCTGAGCTCACAGTCCAGTTTATTAATGCTGGCACAGTCCAGGTCAAAACAGGCACTTTGTGGATGATAGAGATGAGAAAGGTGCCATTTCAGCTCTCCTGGTACCCCTCCACCTCCTCCTTGGAGGCAGAAACTGAGGGTCCAGCCCAAAGCCCCTGTGCCTGCTGCTATGCTGTGTATGCCTTGCACCACCACTGATGGTGGGTGGAGGGGGGAAGGAGGGAAGCTGACTTTGATGTCACAAGCTAGAGGAACAATGTGGGACTCAGAACAGCACTGCTAAGGTCTCCCCACACAAAGCACGTGTTGCCTTGTTGAGAAAAAATACTGGGAATCATCACCACTGCAATTGCTTTGGCAGAGAAGCACCTGCCTTTGGCCCCGCTCTGAAAGCTGCATACACACATCTTCAAAGGAACAAGGAGCAGAAAGATGCAATCCTTAGCTGGAAGAGGTCGTGCCTTTTACAAAAGCGTGCCCTTGCAGCACAGGGTGGAGCAGCTGGATGTCCTTCCCCAGGCATGCATGCTCCCCAGCACAAGCAGAACAGCCCCCCATTTTAAACCCCCACGTTTTAAGGGTACCAGCCCAAGCTTACAAAAAGCCCCGCTCAATACGCACCATGGCGGTGAGGCTCTGCGATTCCCGCACCATGGCGACACAGCTCAGCAGGGCTGCAAGGATCAGGGTCATGCTGAGGCAGATCCCAAAGTAGAAAGCTGGAAGGAAGTCAGACATGGGAGCTGCGGTCAGACACCAAGACTTCAGGGCTAACAGAGACCTGCTCCGATGCTTTTGCCCAAGGAGGGACCAGAAAGTGCATGTTGGGGAGCTGGTGCAAGGGGACCAGGCTGCAGAACTGGAATTGTTTTCAATTCTGAAATTCCCCATCTGTGTATGCTGTGGTTGCCTAGCAGGGCTGTAAATTCCTGAACAGTTCCCACAGCTCTAGCAGAGGGAAGCACCCTAAAAGGGTGTTGGTCCACCCAAAAGACCACAAGCTGTCAATTATTTCAGCACTCTGATAAGGACCCCCTGAATAAGGGGTGCTGCTGTGCAGCAGCTGCCCCACGGACCCTATCAGCACTTCGTGTGCTGCTAATCTGGTGGAACACTTGCCCTCTGGTTTCCTCCCCGCTAAGGCAGGGTCATAGCTGGTACCCCAGGGGCCACGGCACTGCAAGGAGCTTTGCAATCCTCACTCAGAGCTAACTGCAAAGAGTCAGTGCTTGCAAGCAAAGCAAGCGGAAGCATTGCTGGAGAGGGGTAGCTGGGAAGGGAGAACCTGCAAGGCTGCATTAAGTGCAGATCTATATAACCTGCTATGTGTAGGAAAGGGGGAAGGCTGTACTTAAGCTTTGAGCTAACACAGTTTTCATACCAGCTGTGTTAAACTGAAATTGAAAACTAGGATCTAGAGAGGGTATGAGCTTGTTTAAATCCAGAGTATAGCTCGGGAAAAGCAGCAGATGAGCAGGGCATTTTAGAATCTGGGCTGTTATTTTTTTGCTCTAGCCTTGTACCCAAGACTCAGTTTATATTTCTTCCTTTTGTAGAGAAACCCCCACATATTTCCTCCAAAAGACAGGTTTGCCCATGCATTTCAGCTCCCAGCCTCTATTTTCAGCTCTGCTTCAACTCCTGTAAGAGTCCTCCTCCCCATGGCCCCAGGGCCATTCCAGCCCCACAGCACCTTTAGGTCCATTTGTGGCTGAGCTCCCCCTGAGCTTTCACTGCTCAGGGGAAGGAGAAGGTTGAGGAGACAGTGAACAGAGGGACAGGAGTAAATGCAGCAGCACTTTCGGTGCCGAGCATACAGATACGATAAAGAAAAAAAGTGCCTGTGGGACTGTGTTAGCCCTGATGCATCCTCCAAAAGCCAGCCCCTGCCTCCTCCTATGACACCTCTGCATTTCTTTCAATTGCTTTAGGGAATTTTGCAGTTCCCACATTCACCAAAGGTCTTACTGGGATGTGACCATGACATACCTGTGTGGTGGATAACTCTGTAAGAGTTGATCTCCAGGGAGATGTTGCTGATGAGGGTGAAATGGGGCCCATAGTGGGTGACTGTGCTCAGCGTGGCAATGGACAACCCCAGCAGCTGGAAAAGAAGGGTTTTAGGAAAGGATTTACAAGGCAGCTTTTTTTGAGCACACACAAAGCTTTGAGGTGTATCTGGATGCTCCTGAGCTCATGCAGATACAGGAAGCCTGGTCATCCAAATATCATTGCTTGTACCCCAAAATACATGTAAAAGGACAAGCCCTAGACACTTAAACGTACTAAAGCTCATTTTATCTCTTGCATAATGAGTGCATGGGCCACTGCACTGCACTGTCTCTTGGCCAGTGCCAGCAAATGAAATTCCCACCACGTGAAGAAAACCCAGAGGATTCATCCTCTTACAGCACATTCATGCAGTCTCACCTGCTCTGCAGAGTATGCATATGCAGTCACGAGGGCTGGCAGCTTCAATAGTGATTTTGGGCAGGGGTGATGTTCTCTGCCTTGGTCTTTGCAATGCTAGTCCCATCACCTGCTGTTGGCTATTATTTCCTACTGTAAAGAGCAAAAAACTGAGTCTTATAGTACTCCTACATAATCTGTGCTGGCTTTTGTCTCCACAATGTGCTGCTGGGCCACTTGTGTTTCTGTCCCATCCCCGAGAGCACTGGCATGCCTAGGGCACAGGGTAGCTACCGGCACGTTACCCTTCGTGTTGCCCAGAGCCAGTGCAGGCAATAGAGAGGGAACATTTCTGGTGGCACCTGCCTTCTGATGGCACACGTGCCTTGCAGCACACTGGTGGCAGAGCTGAGACAGAGGCACCAACAGCAGCACAGTTAAAAACACCTCCAACTCTGGTGTAATGAACCTGGAAAATACAAGATGTGAGGCCACTCCTAGCTCCTGAGATAAGCTTTCATAATTTTTTGCCTTTACAATATGAAAACACAAGGTAGCTATCCCTGTGTCAGATATGACAGTCCAGTGTCAATATAATCCTCTCTGTATGACATTTTCTAGTAGCTTTTGCTGGAGACTTACAGTTTTTGAGACTAAATACATCCAAAACGTAGCATTTTCTCCTTATAAATAACCTAATTTTTGGCACCTACTCATCCTCCACGCTGCGCATTACTGCATATCTAAACGCACACCCAGCAAAATGCTAAGTGCAACTTAGCTCAGATATCTAAGAAACACCACTCTAAAATCATCTCAACAGCATTAATGTGAACCTAGCTATCCACAGCAGCTGTGCCTTAATATCTCCTCTAAACATGCTTGGTAGCAATCCTCCTTTGATTTCCTCCAAATGACATATTTTTTATTTGGAAGAGAGAACAATGTACAGCAAATAGACTTGAAATGTTGAAATTTGGACGAACTATACATTTCATGTCTGGCCCAAAAGAAACTATTACCTTTAAGTTACCCTCTTTCCAAGCCACCAACCCCCTTTGAACTAAATACAGATTATTATTATTTTTTAAGCTTGCAAGTTCTGAGATGAAGTGAAAAGGCAACAAACACATACAACTCAAAAACATCCAGGAGAAGCATTTCCCAGTTTCCACTGTCTCACATCAGCTCTAACAGCAGATGTTAAGAAGCTCCCCTTGAACTTGCTTCAAAAGCTGATAAAAAGGATACCTAGAATTGCTTTCACTTTGTGGTGCAGACCCGCAGGTGTCTCACATATACTGCCATTGAAGCCTTGTGGTTTCATATCCTCACCAATTCCACCTGCAGCTGACCACCTTCCCAGCAACAAGTGTGACTGCAGCAGGTCCATCCTCCCTGTTTTGCCCCAGGGAGACAGGAGCAAACACCTTTTTGCTGAAAACCACCCATTCTGCCAGCAGCGACCTTTGCTTTCTCCTTTGAGGTGGCCACCGGCTTGTGAAAGAGCTGCAGCAGCATGACAGCCCTGAGAAACCAGAAGTCTATCAGTAGAGGGGGGGGGCGATGCTGGCTGCCAGTGATAACCGCGCAGGGCACAACGATAACTCAGGCAGTTAGCTTTGCTTGCCCTCCGCCCGTGAAAAACAGAATGTGGGAAAGCCCGACCCTCCCCAAGCAGGGACGGGAAAGGCAATGGTTCACCTCAGTTCTGCAGAGATCACCCCAAACCTGCCTGCTCACCATGACACAGAGGCTGGTCACCAGCAGCTGGCACTTAGTGGTCCTCATCCTGCACCTCAGTCCCATGGCTGCTTGTCCCCAGAGAGAGCTGGCAGTTATCCCGCCGGCTCTTGATAAAGCCTGGGTTTCCCCAAAGGGAGGCATGGCCGCAGTGGGGCCTCTCGGGAAATGTAGTCCCCACCCCGTGCTGCTGCACCTCCTCCTGCCGGTCTATTAAATCCTGATTAGAGCAGCTGCCTTCTGCCTGGGCTCTCGGTGCGCTGCCATCAGGTCCAACATGCAGCCAGCTGGAAAAGGAGGAAAGGCATACGGAAAAACAGCCTTTCATGGAATTTGGAGCAAAGGTCCTTAAAAACATTTTTGAAACTGTTCAGTGAAGAGTCAATATCAAAATACTCCTTTTTTCACTTTCACTAGGCTGCAGTTTTGCTTAATGAACATTGCCACTAACTTTTTTTTTTTTTTTTTGGTCTGCATAAATATTATCTTGGGAAAAAGTTTAGGAAAATGTTAGAAAAAAACCCACCCCCAACCTGTTGTCTGTTGTTTAAAGAAGAGATCAAAACCCCCAAACAGGATCTGCATAGAAGTCTTCCCTTTACATTTAAAAATCACCGCATGGTGATAACCTTTGGCTGAGACTACTAAAACTTTCATTTGCAGATGAGAGAAAAAATCCCCTTGGTAGTATTTTATTCAAGATAATGGCCATACGTAAATATAACCCCCTGCTCAGGAGACCTTCACTGTCCGTAGACATTTTGACTCTGTTCTTTCCCTTCTCGTAGCACTGAAGAACCCATTGACCCAAGGCTACAGAAGGCTCAGGTGACTTCTGGTCTTCAAAACCAGCTACCTGCAGGATGCATATTTCCTGAAAGTAAATCGCAGAAAAGCCTCAAGAACAGTCTGGCCAAAGGGAGACTGAATGACGGAATGTCTTAATCTTCCTTACTTTCAGAGCTAGACAAGTGGAAAATAGTGGCACTCTCCCCAGGTGTCAAAGAAAGGAGGAGAAAAAAGTAAAACCATCCCACATCAGTAATTGTAGCTGCAGGAAAACTATAATTTGATGCAGGGGAGTGAAAAAGGGAAGGAAGATGCATTTTGGAGAGCAAATAGGAGCAAGAGAAAGTGTGTTGCACAAAACCATGTGAACAGGAAAAAGAATGTAATGATTTTCTGACTACATGGCTAGTTTTCTTGTAAGTTTTCTTGCATAACATCTTGATTGCAACATTCCGAGACAGCAATGAGAGCTGCCACAGCTCTTTCCAAAACCAGATGTCCCCCATGGCTCATGGGTCGCTACCCTGGTGGGGATCTCTGATATGCAGCAGGGGATGCTGAGGTACCCATGTACACATGGAGACCTTCTTTCTCCAGCCACCAGCTGGAAACCACCTGAGAAAGACCACCAGAAGGAGAGTGGGGAAGGAGAGCAGTAGGGAGAGGACTACAAAGAGAGGGTAACAGGCTGATGATGCAGCTGATGCCCACACACCCATGTCCAGAAGCAGGTCCCCAGGGGACAGGCAAGGTGGGAAAGCACCTTATAAAACACTGTGGTGGAGTCAGGACTGCATCTGAACATAGAGCTGTTAGCACCCATTACTTCTTCTAGCACTACGGGACAGATGGTTGCATTTTTACCTGCATTTTCAAGGGGAATGACCAGAGGTATAAAAGCAGCAGGGTTGGTCCACAGGTGGAGTTACAGGTTAAATCTGGAAGGGCTGCAAGAAGGTAACAAAGCACAGGTCTGTGTGTAAAACCAGCTAGGGAAGCCCAGCCGAGAGCAATGGTCAGGTAGAAGCGAGGGACAGCCTTGCCACCTACCGTGAGCACAGCCGGAGCCTGTTTCACAGCGAGGGACAAGAGAAAAACCTTGCAGCCCCGTTTTCCTAATCAACCCTAAACGCATGCCACCGGAGAGACCTGTGCAAAGCTGGATCTCACGCTAGAGGTCCCCACAGGCCAGCAGAAACCCTTCCTGAAGGCCTGGGTGATTCAAGTGGACTTTTGAAGGGAATGGATGGGAGATTCCCTTTCCAGTTCCACAAAGGTCTCATCTGTCCTTGCAGGAGCCCCGCACCTCACCTGAGAGGTCACAGAATCATCTACACCCCTTGGAAAGGCTCCTAGTCTCTCCACAAAAGATGCTCTACTTCCTTTTGTCTCCAGCCATAAAAACAGGCACCTTCACTGCCTCACCAAGCTCTCAAAGCAGATCTGTAACCTTAAACACCTGGGCTTAAACAGATGTTTCTCTGGTATGGTTTTCTGGTTGTCTGGCATGGTTGCCTGTTCCTGGGTAGTTAGCCCATGTCCTCTGATGCTTCTCACACCTCCAGTGCTCGGTGCCCTGTCTTTGTGCCCGGGGCCTCTATCAGCTGCTCCGGTGCTGCACTGGGTTTGGAGGTGGAGGCATTTTCTGCTTTTTCTTTCCTCTGTCTTACTCTTTATCCTGTACAGGTATGGCTTGAGAGAATTCTCTCTGAGACAGAACATATGTGGATTTCTAACATCATAAATTGATAAGAGCACAAAGCGTTACTCCTTCCCCCAAAAGAAAGTCAACAGTAGGAGCATTAGTAGAGCTGGGACATGAAAATGTTGGGCTCGGACTGAGAGAGGCACATTTGGCACATGCAAAGGCACTACAAACATGAGTGCAGGGGGAGCACGTGTGTTCATCTTACCTATGGAACTGGAATGGGGATCTTTAGAACACTTTCTGCAGGATTAAATTTCCTCTGGGTGCCCTGTCATTGGCGTATACCTGCCTTGACAGTTCTCTGCCCAGGGAGCCCTGGTGAGAAATAGGGTGTCCCCCCAGCCCCATCCCAGCAGGAAGAGCAGCAGGACTGGTAGTATGCCAGGCAACCATCCTTGCAGCCAGCACACGGGCTGGATGGCAGCGTGGCTTTTCTGGCAAGATTCGGCCTCCTGCCCACCCTGCTGGATTTTATCAGTTAGTTCCCTTTGCAAGAACACAACTTATCACCCTCAAATGCAGTGCAAAACCCACAGGTGACTACAGCTCCTGCCTGTGGCTTCCTCTCTTATCTCTGGTTATCAGCCAGAGCACAGAAAGAGGGTAGTGAGGCTAAAAATACCCTGAGGAACCCAGGTGCCCTCTTCCTCCAGCCTTGTGGCTGTTTGCAGCCTTCTGTTAGGCTGTGAAAATACACACCGGCCTCCCCAGCTGCACGAGTGCCAGAAGGATGTGCCACCATGTCCAGGAGGAAAGGATTGATTTAAAAACAGGAACAAAGCCAGATCATATTTTTTGCAGAGCTAAAAACATCCAACCTTCTTCTGAGCTGCAGGGAACCGCTGCCCACACTATCAGATGGATGTCCTAAAAGAGTTAAGGGATTTAATGTGTTAATGCTGCATGGGGTGAACCTGGGAGACTAAGCACAAATGGAGGAGATGAGGCTGAATTCATGCTAGTGCTTTCTCGACATCCACTTTTCTGGCTCTCACTCTGTCAGCGCAGACACCAATGATGCAACAGCGGTATCCCAGCCCCAGCTGCTCAAACATCAGCAAGGTAGGTGAGAGAAACCTCCCCCTTGGCTTTGAGGTGCTGCTACTTGTGCTCCTGCAAAAGGATGGGCTGGAGGCAGGGGAGAGGAAGCTGGCCCAGGAAGCAAAGCTACACCCATTGTCCAGGCAGGACATATCCATGCCAGGCTCCTCCTGCCTCTCAGGAGCCTCCTCCTTTGCCAGCCCACACCAGTGTTAGGGAAAGCACCTCTCCTCCACAGCAGAAAATAGCTCCAACTGTGGCAGATTTATAAGGTCACTGGCTCAGGCCATTCAGTCCCTCAGCTACTGCCTGTAACACGCCTATATTCACCCTAGAGCTCACTTGTAAATAAAACATGTCCGTATCAAACTGCACCAAAGCTGTATGAATGACGGGAAGCCAGGGAGACCTCACAGCCTGTGTATGCCTTTCCAGGCTCATCACAAGGATGCATTGTAAAGGCTGCTTAGCATTCATATAGCACATACGCACAATCAAAGCTAAAAATCAACTTTTAAACCCGGGCTGCCTCTTTTCAAGAAGGGAAGGAGAGGAGAAAAGGGGGAGGTGCTGGGCTTTGCCAAGCTTCAGATGCACCATACAACTCCTCTGTGAATGGAAACAAGGCTGGCTGGAGGCCGCCTTGGAAGAAACAAAACCAGAGAGAAATCATAGCATCTCCAAAGGATGCTTTTATTTATAATTATTATTATTATTATTTCCAAAGTGTGACACAGAAATTCTCCAGTGATTTCCAGGCATTTTGAAATTAACTATAGGTGAGCAAAAAAAAATGTCAGAAGAGTTATTAAAAAAAGTTCAGCAAGCCCAAGATAGATTACATTTGAAAAGAGCATAAGCTGAAGATAGGGAGTTCCCTGATAAAAATAAACTCTTCTTCCCCCCCTCCTCGAAAGTGAAACAACTGTAGTCATAGCTCTAAAGCACACCCACCTACTTAAAATAGATTCTTTTTTCTTTTCCACACAGTATCTAATTGTGAACCATAACTTAAACAGGGGAATTTAGGCTAGCTAGAAGGAAGAAGTTCTTTACTGTGAGGGTAGTGAAGCACTGGAACAGGTTGCCCAAGGAAGTTGTGGATGCCCCATCCCTGGCAGTGTTCAAGGCCAGGTTGGACGGAACTTTGAGCAACCTGGTCTAATGGAAGATGTCCCTGCCCATGGCGGGGGGATTGAAACTAGATGATCTTTAAGGTCCCTTCCAACCCAAACTGTTCTATGATTCTATGTTTCTCATTGCCCAGGAGCCAGCTGTGCAAGTGACAGGCCTGATAGCACAGCTCTAGCCCTGCTCCCAGCAACACCAATGTCAACAGAGCCCAGCCTGGCAAAAAGGGATTCACCTGCTCACCAAGAATGGGGCTGCTTGACTGCCCATTGCCTTTTATTTCTGCCAATCGCTCTCTCAAGCCTTATCGCAACAGGATCTCTATGGCTTTCCACTGAGGTCCAGAAAGTTTTGGCCAAAAAAAAATTTAAAATCTCACGTAGGTCATGGTGGCACTGACCCAGCATCTGTCTGCTGCGTTCCTAATGACACCAGTGCCAAATTAGTTGGGTTTTGCTCTCACTTTGGCAGGGGCACAAGGGAAGCCCCTGTGGCAGCCAGGACAGCTTTGCAGGCAGTGAAGCACCATGGCTTGAGCTGAGCAGGCGATCATGCACACAACCATGTTCAGACTGCGCTTCCCAGGAAACCACGGGGCAAAACGCTCCTGCCTGCACCAAACCCTTCAGAGGAGCCATGCGGCTGTTCACGGTTTTCCCTTCCAGGTCTATGGCAAGGCCAAAAATGTCTCAAAAGCCACTGAATTTGGGTGCTGAGCCTGATGTGTGCTTGAGTGGGATTGCCAAAAACGCAAAACACTAGCAGGCTCCTTCCTGTCACTTCCAGGAATTTAAGCCCGGCTGCCTCTGATGCTGCAGCAGGGCTCCTTCAACCTGCGGCCATTCTTCCAACGCAGTGGAGCCTTACTGCTCTTTAAATACCCACGCAGGTGGAAAAAAGTCCCCTCTACGTCACATCTAGAAATCATGGATTACTATTTTTGGCTTAGATACACCCTACGAGCAGCACCGGAGTGGGTCAGGGTAGCCAGAGGGATACAGATCCTTACTTTAATACCTGAATGAGAGCCTCACTGCTGAGCCTCACTGTTACCTACCTGTGCAGCTTGGTGTCTGGCACAGGGGACAAGGCAGAAAGGGCCTGAGCCCACTGCACCAAAGCCAGAGAAAGGGTCTGACGGAGATGTTTTAGCATCACACCGGTTTCAGTTGTGTTTTTTTTAAGGCTGGGCAGGAGCAAAGCCTCAGACGTAGCACATCTGGCAAGCTGTGCTGAAGCTGAGAATGGTCTGCAACCCCTGGGCAGAGGGTGTGGGTAGCACCCCCTTTGCCCACCCTGCTTGATTAGCAAAACACCCTGCAAGTTATTTCTCAGCACAAGCTCCAAGGATATGAAGAAACAGCTCCTTTGTTCTCCCCATTAAATTCATCTCTCCAAAACCACTGCACCCTATTGCTGTTCCCCCCGGAGCTGGAAGCAGGGCTGGCTTGGTGGGACTGCTGGCCACGGCAGAGGGGAGCCTGGCTGGAGCCACAAGAGCTTTGCATTTTAATTCTCCTCTCTGCACCTTTATCGTTGAAACTCTCGTTTAAGCCTTAAAAGTCGGCCTGCAGAGAACGGCTTTGGCGAGGTGACTCACGCAACTGCTGTAGATTTGTATTATAGTTTTGTTTGGTTCAAAGCCGAGACCCGGTATATCCCCTCGCTTTGCAAAGCAAACCAACCGGTGTCCGACGGCAGGGCT
>NW_009917478.1:0-5666 GCF_000696875.1 Nestor notabilis | reverse complement strand
ATAAAATAAAATAAAATAAAATAAAATGAAAGAAATGAAATGAAATTAATTTAAATTAATAAAAAAATAAGATACCTTATTCATCCGTGCCAAACAGTATATCACATTACCCAGCAGTACTTTTGCAACACATAGGGTGAAAATGAATTAGATTATCATAGGCAGAGTAAACCTTTAAAGTGTTGCTATTTTTAGATTCTGTCTTTCCTTACAATTATTGTTAAATGTTCAAGGAAAATATGATAGCAGCTCAGCTATTCTGGATTCAGTCTTTCTATGAATAAGAGACATATTGGATAATATTACACATAGGCTGCCACACAGCAAAGCGACCAAACTGCTGTCTCTGCAAGAAGTGTTTCTGTTGGTGCTCATGATGCAATCATGACATTGGTGATGTTTTCAGATAGCTACAGTGCTGGTTTTTTCCACACATTCTTTCTTTGATTTCCCTGAGGAGACCTTGCTCTGGCTGCCAAGTTATGTCATTAATCTTTTTTTTTTTTCATCCATGACCACTCATCATTTCTGTATTACCTCTTGTTCTTATGACAGTCTCACCACCACAGATGTCATCTCACCATATTTCTCTAGGGATATGCTGGGCTTTCAGACTGAAATGACAGTCACCATCAGTTAGACTTAAGCTACAGCAAAATGGAGGAGGATGAGGAAGTCATCATGCACTGCATCTCACACATGAAAGTGGAAAATATGCTCAATACATTAACTCAGATCACATTACAAATATACACACCTAAACTCTGTAACATGTAGTATCAGATCAGAAAAAAACACAGATAAAGAAAGTTCTTTGGAAAAATAACAAGGAATTCCTGAAGCTAAATGGAAGTGGGTTATAAGATTGTTTCAAAATGGACACCAAATCAAACATTAATGTATGGTACTTCTGAAATTCGAACTGAACTTGGCATAGAATCATTCATAATGTCGAGGTCTATCTTACATGTTAAGTCTGTCCAGATGGCAGGCAATAATTCCTGTTTTCCTATCTCTATAATCAATTGCTGATATATGTTTCTGATGGCCTTTTAAAGCAAAAGAAATCAAATACTGCATGCAGCTTTGTTGCAGGCAATGACAACTGAACATCAAATTTTTCTGCACTGTAAATGGTTTTGTATCCTCTCCCTGAAGAATGGATTAACTTATTTTCAGTGCTTTTCAGGGAAGAAAGGCAGTTTTCTGCAGACATTTTAACTCTGTGTAAATTAAAAAAGCAGTAGTTATTGTTCTAACTTTCAGATGGCCATAGTAAGTTCAATACAATACAGTCCAGCTCAAGACATGTTTATTTTTACTTGAATTCCAAAATGTGTGGTACCAAAATTTTGATCCTGATCATTGTCTCCATTATTCTTGGAGAGTCTAAGTTAGGATGCTGATCTCCTGATTTAAACAACTTAGAAAGCTTTCTCATACAAAATAACTTACATAATTTTTAGTAGTTTGAGTGTGTAAACTTACTGTGTAGATAGAGGGTTTTTGATAACCTAAGCATGAGGAACTCCTGTTCCTTTACTTTCCTGTGACTTGATTCCATAGAAATTCCTCTGTTAACTAGGGGGGGAAGAAAAGGCCTGTAATGCTCACAGCACTTTTTTGTATTAGTGAGCAGTAGTTTTCCAAGTTGATGAAACCATAGGTTAGCCCTAGCACACAAGTTTGCTGATTCATCTCCTTTCCCAGAACATGGACAGAGTGCCCATGGAATGCTTCACCTATTTGTGCAGATGTGCCTGAATTTGGAAGTGATGCAGCTGAAAGACACTAGAAGAAATAAACCCAGATATTTAAAGATAAGGATATTTAAAAATAAGGCCAAAAGAGTATTTTGACCAAATTCTGTTAAAAATCCATGAACCTGCTATATAAATGCCAGAGTCTGAGGCTTCTCTTGTGTATGAATGTCACGAAACAACTTATTTTTCTGACTTGGAACCCATCATATTTGATGGCACTTTGCAACACACGATCGAGTTCAACACAATTTCTTGTTACACATTGCAAGTAAGATGACTGGATTTAGCTCTTCGCAAGCAACTCATTGAACTCCCACTGCTACAAAAACAGGAGAAATCAGTGAAAAAGAAAGTAATTTAAAAATAACTGACAAAGTATAGTTTTTTTTTATAAAGACACTGAATTTTAAACTTCCAAATGATAGACTGTTCATAGCAATGAGAACAGCACAGCCTTATAAACCTTAACTTTGCATGTTGCTAAATTACACTTCTTTATTAATAGATTTACACAACGGATTAAAAAAATAATGAAATAGCACATAATGTGAAACAGGACAAGCCCAAGTGGGTAAACCAGTATATATGCAATTTACGTTTTTCTAACAAACAGCTGCTTTCATGGGATTTTATAAGGGTAGGTTTGAAGACTTCTGTGTACATTAAAGCCCAGCCAAATACATAAAATGAAAAAAAAGTTAAACAAACAACTTCACAAAAAGCAGAAATAGCCTTTTAAAGATTCACAGGATTACTTTTTCTGTGTCTAATCTAAGCAGCCATCATGGTGAGATTGATGAGGACTGGCAGAGATGCATTTCATGAGGTGGCTGTCTGCTCAATGGTATTAGAATGGAGCTATCTGTCTTCATTGTGCTTCATTAACATACCCTCAGATCTATCAGGAAAATGTCTACAGTCCTGTTTTATAAATTATTACTTCTGACAGTTGAATATTTTAGACCATATTTAGGAATATTGCTGACAGTTCTTCGTTCGCCTACATAATTTTACAGTTTAATTTCCATGTAGACTTAAAAATACCAAAAAAAGATGTTTTGGGTTTTTTTCCTAATGTAATGGCATTTATAATTTTTGTGTGGTAAAAATGATTGTCCACTTACTTGACTTCAACAGTACAATGCATAGTAATGTGTTCCATGTCAGAAGAAGATAGGTGTTCACTAACTAGGATATAAATTCTTTAAAGATAAGTTTGCCTGCAACAATTCAATTTAAAGGTGAACAATCAGTACATGGACATTATATTTATGATTGCTTTCAGTGCTGAACATAAAGCTGATGTCTGACTCAGTCGTTCTGTTGTTGTTTGCTCAGCTTTGTGAGGTCTTCAACTCTTTTTCTTTTGTTCCCATCAATTACATTATATTAATCAAGGTTGAGAAATACTGGCATATGCCAGTCTTCATGCGAAAGAAGGACTTTAAGGAAAATCTGGCATTCCAGTTTTTTATCTTATCTTTACCCTGAAAAACAGATAGACTTTAATAACATGAAACGCTGTTCATTTTATGCTTACTTCTATGTTCTCTCTAGCTGTATAGCAACCAGTTTGCAGAGCATTTCTGAAGGGAGAACATAGAAGTAGAAAAGGGTGCTCAGTGTTTAGTAATAGTCAGGCTAATTTTAATTTGCTATCCAGGCTAAGTAGATTTTGTTTTGTCTGTCTTACTAAACAAATAAATCCTCTGTTAATTTTTTTTTTTTTTTTTTTTTGTTAAAGTTCCCCTAGGAGAGGCTTTCCTGAATGGAATAAAAGGAGTGTATCTAACAAAACAGTCCGTTCTTTTTTGAGCAATGATAAATAACAAATATATAGCAATGTTTGGTGAGGTAGAAGAGAAATTCAGTGACCCAGAAGCTTTCAGAAAGAGATCAGTAACACTGTAATTTTTTTCTGTATGACAACATCAGTAGTCCAGGTGAGACTTCAAAAAGAGCCCAAATACTTACTGAAATACAGGTGTTTCCTTAGAAGTCTCACATAGATAACAATTCTTTTTTTTTAATGTCTCTTTCTAGTGCATTTCATGAAGCATGAAAAAAAAGAAGGAAAAAGATGAACGATATGATATAGATGAGTTCTAAAACATAAGGTTATCAACTTAACTGCAGTGATCAGAGACATAAGCTAGGAGGAGGATAAGCAAAAAGGTTTAAAAAATGAGAAGTGAAAGTGGAAAGAACATAACCTGATAATTTAGGAAGCTATAACCAAAGAATTTAGTTCTAATACAGCTGAAAAAAAGAAAACGTAGAAAAGTAAGCACAGGAAGACTATTTAGAAAATGTGAGCCGATATCTATAAGGTATGCTTTCAGGAGAAACCTAACCTAACTTAACCTGAATAAAGCACCATAGAACACCAGCTGGTTCTACTCTCAGCCATATACCACAACAGTTGCAACTGAGGGAGTATAAAAGGTTGAATATGTGAAAA
Source organism: Nestor notabilis (assembly GCF_000696875.1). Lineage (NCBI taxonomy): Eukaryota > Metazoa > Chordata > Aves > Psittaciformes > Psittacidae > Nestor > Nestor notabilis. Next base: position 1,442 of record NW_009917478.1, on the reverse strand, counting down.
AAATGTGGTAGTTAGATAAAGAAGTGTGTTGAAATCTTGTATTTATAGCACCAACACATCTTGCTAGTCACTTTTCTTTGATTCTGCACCTAAGAAGGGTAAAAATTGAAGACATTTTCCTGATTTTTGAGTTTTAAAGTCTTGAAGCAATAACCAACTTCCCTTTGAGTGCATTTCCTAACAAATATGTTCTTTTGGTATATGTAGTACTAAGGCACATGGGGGTCAGGGAGATGATTCTAGAGAGCCAGCATGGCTTCACCAAGGGCAAGTCCTGCCTGACCAGCCTAGTGGCCTTCTATGGTGGGGAGACTATATCAGTGGACAAGAGCAGAGCTATGGATGTCATCCATCTGGGCTTCTGTGAAATATTTGACATGGTCCCCCACATCATTCTTCTTTTTAAATTAGAGAGATATGGATTTCAGAGGTGGACTCTTTGGTGGATAACGAATTGGTCAGATGATAGCATCCAGATGGTAGTGGCCAACAGCTCAATGTCTGGATGGAGTTCCATAACAAGTACTGGTGCCCCTCATAGGTCTGTTCTGAGACCAGTACAGTTTAATATCTTCATCAGTGACATACTCAGTGGGATCAAGTGCACCTTCTGCAAGTGGTGAGGCTGACACACCTGACAAACAGGATGACATATGGAAGAACCTGGAAAAGCTTGAGAAGTGGGTCAGTGTGAACCTTATAAGGTTCAACAAGGCCAAGTGCAAGGTCCTGCTCCTGTGTTGGGGAAATCCCCAGTATCAGTACAGGTTTGGGGATGAAAGGATTGAGATCAACCCCATGAACAATGAAGAGCTGTGGTATGTGAAAAGCTGGATGTGAGCCGGCAACATGTGCTCGCAGCCCAGAAGACCAACCCTATCCCGGGTTGCATCAAAAGCAGCATAACCAGCAGATGGATGGAGATGATTCTCCCACTCTACTCTGCTCTTGGGTGGCCTGACCGGGAGACATCACCTGGAGTACTGCATCCGCCTCTGGAGTCCTCAGCACAAGAAGGACATAGACCTGTTGGAGCAGGTCCAGAGGGGGCCACAGGGATGATCAAACGGCTGGAGCACCTCTCCTATGAAGACAGACTGAGAGAGTTCGACCACACCATTCAAGTCTTGGAAGGTAAATGCAGGGACTGTGAGAATGAAGACCTTAGGCCCACTGTAGGAGAGGATCAGGTTCGAGACCATCTTAAGAACCTGAATGTGCACAAGTCCATGGGACCTGATGAGATCCATCCAAGGGTCCTGAAGGAGCTGGCGAATGAAGTTGCTAGGCCACTGTCAATCATACTTGAAAAATCATGGCAGTCGGGTGAAGTTCCAAATGACTGGAAGAAGGGAAATATAACCCCCATTTTCAAGAAGGGGAAAGTGGAGAACTACAGACCAGTCAGTCTCACCTCTGTGCCTGGCAAAATCTTGGAGCAG
>NW_009917477.1:224-2533 GCF_000696875.1 Nestor notabilis | reverse complement strand
TATTGTATAATTACCCATCAGTGCCAGGGATAGAGCATTCACACTTCCCTGGGTAACCTGTGCCAGGGCCTGATGGCTCCGTGGCCCGGCTGAAGCAGGAGAAGGAAGGAGCGTCACTGCAGTCACTGGAAGGGACCTGGTCGTTCTACAGCGACCACGAGAGGGAAAGGAAACCGCAGGAGTTTTCCCGCCGCCTCCCTCGACGGGTGCTCCCGAGGCCCACACGCTGCTCTGGGCTCCAGGTTTGCTGCCAGACAGAGTGGGACGAGGGGTAAGGTCAGAGCGAGGACGCGGGGAAGAAACCCTGAGTAACGACAGACCCTGCTGGGAAAGGAGACGAGCATTTCCCTGGCGGCTGCCCCCTCCCGCGTGCAGCTGCTCGTAAAGAGAACGGTCTCCTGGGGAGGGTGGCCCTGGATGGGCCGTCCGAAAGGTCATAAAAAAGGAGCTGTAATACACCGCAGAAAAAACTGGGCCAAAACTGAGTCGTCTCCTGAACCTTGACTGGCAGTGTTCAAGGGCAGGTTGGACACAGGGGCTTGGAGCAACCTGCTCTAGTGGAAGGTGTCCCTGCCCGGGGCGGGGGTTGGAGCTGGAGGAGCTTTGAGGTCCCTCCCAGCACAAACCATTCCATCAGGGTGACCATCATGCACATGGCTGAGGTTTGGGACTCACAGGTCCAAGTGCCAACTTGCAGCTGAGTTTTAAGAAGTCCGTTGAGGAAAACCATTGGGCTGGGGATGATGAGGGATGTGGGAAACCCATCACATTCCCTGGCCTTCAGCCCATCTTTACTTGAGAAACAGGATCCATTGTCTGACTGGGTGGAAACCATGGTCCTAATCCCAAACCTCCCATTTACTCGGTCTATGTTGTAAAATCTACTTGCCGTGAGGACCACAAGGATCTACCACCCCTCAGGTTGTCCCAGGTGGGCACGGATCCACACCACCATTGCGCCGCTGGAGATGGGGAGGGTGAGTGTGTTACTTGGGAGATCAGCTCAAACGCTTTCAAGGACCTTTGGACAAAGGATCTGCTCGGTGGTTCCACCTGGATCCCTGATCCATGCCCTATACTCACACCATCAGACCAAGCCATCATGTCCCGAGCGTCCTGTTTGCCCCATGGTGGTGTGCTGTGAGCACCAGCATCTTCTGGCTTGTCCTGGGCTGTGGGATTCCCTGCGGAGCAGAAGAATCCCCCCATCTTTCCGGGATGGAGAACAGGGTCCATATTCTAAGGCTGTATCTCCAGCGGTGGATCCAGTATCCAGCGGGGAAGAAGCCAGCAGAGCTTTATCCCACAGCGACCACACATAGACCATATGGCCAGAGCATAGAGAACTTCTGGGGGCTCTGGGGGAGCTCGTTGCCACAGTCCCTGCTGGCATCCTCCTTCCATCACCCCTCGGTGCGGGCTGAAGAGGTCTGTGTAGAGCACTCAACAGCGGCGCGGTCATGGCTCGATGGAGACCCCCTTCCCTTCCAGGTGGGCTGGGATGTGGTTACCCCAGCTCCAGACCCTACCAGAGGAATCCCTTCCCTTAAATGCCACCTAGATGTGCTTCCGATGGGATTTGTCGGGATTTGCCACCCAAGAGCCCCGTGAACTTCTGCTCTGGGACTTGATACAGCCACGAGTAACACATAATATCACAACTGGGATGTATCCCAAAGCTTCTGGACGCAGGAAGCTGCTTGACCACTGGTCCCAAACCCTCTTCCTGCAGGAGACCCCATAAATGGCTCCATTTTGGGTTTTCCTCCTTCCTACTGAGGTCTTTTTGTGCCAGACCACTTGGTTTTGACAAGGGGGCTCCGGTCTCCCACTGGAGTTGGAATCTGGGTCTGGATCAGCCTCACCCCCACGTTCAGAGCTGGAATGTGGGACTGGAGGCAGCTCATGGGATCCTGGGGAAGGAAGGATCTGGCTCGTGGCGTGTCCCTGGTGGGATGGTGGGGTCTGCGTTTGCTCTTTCCCATCATCCGGATGGACACACTGATGGGAAGGAGTCACATCCAGACCCCAACGCGCCCCTGGATGGCGAAGGGCCGGTGATTCCGGCGCTGTGCCTGCTGTGGGAACACCACATGGAGCCACCCTGAGGGGTTTGCTGGGAGGGGGACACGAGGGAGGCAGGAAAATGAGCCTCGAGCCCAGTGCGGGGCTTCTGCTCACTCCGTATCCCTGGAGCCGAAGCCTCATCCCCTGGGATAAACCGGAGCCAAAGCTCGGGGTCTCCACCCCAAGCGGACCGGGTCTGCTGGAAGATCCCACCTCTCCGACCATGGGACGTGAGGGGTGGG
>NW_009917477.1:0-201 GCF_000696875.1 Nestor notabilis | reverse complement strand
GAGCATCCTGCCACGTTCCCCTCGTCTGCCCCGGGTCACAGCCCTGCGGGTCCTGCGTTTCCACCCCAATTTTAGGGGGGACGAGGGCTCCAGGGAGCAGGGCTGAGGTGGCCCTGTGGGGCTGGGGGGCTCTCACCGCAGGTTATCCCATGGGCGATGGGGGGACAAGGGGACGCCAGGGGCTGGGAATGGAGCTGGATG
>NW_009917476.1:345-5967 GCF_000696875.1 Nestor notabilis | reverse complement strand
GTTCAGGCAGGAACCCCAAACCCCAGGTTCCAGCACTGGCATCTAGGTGCAGGATCTATGCAGCAGAAGCAGCAGCAAACAGCCCATCCCTAGAGGGCTATTCTCCGCATAAACAGCTGCATAAACAGCTCTGCAGTGGCAGTCACAATCTGGCTCTGGAGACTTTTATGTCTCCAGTTTCTAATGAGGACCAGCTTAATATTTTTTTTAACATCCTGACTCTCTAGTAAAAGTTAGTTCCAATGTGGAACTGGCTCTAAGAATTGCAGTCCCCTGATCACAAATGCTTTCAAGAGATGTGTCATGGTGATCAAAGAAAAAGGTTGGATTAAGGTTTGGATTGCAGCTTTTGGGAGTGATACTAAATATACATACAGCCCTTAGCACAGCAATGTGTAACACCACGTACTACTTTAGGGAAGATTCAAAGAGAAATAAAGCAGTTTAGCATTAAAGTAAGAAAGTTCCCTGTAACATTAAACAGCAGAATTTCCCTCCAAGCAGAGCTTTGTCTATGCCTCCTTAGCAGGTGGCATCCTGAGGCTCTGTTAAAGCCCGGAGATAACAACTCCTACAGTTGCTGAACAGCACAGGCCAAGAGCTGGCCTTTGTCACTTTGTACCTGAATTTCTCTCTGCTTCCTGAAACATGGCCTTGTTTCAGAAGACCTAAAGGAAGCCTAAAGAGTGCTAGTACTTCATATAGCTAAAGATATCCCACAGCCTCCTCGGACAGGACAAAACGGAGCGACTCATTATTGCTACTCAGGTATCAGAGTGAGATTAGATCTGCCATCAGGTGTACTTCAGTCCCACATTGCTGGCAGCAGGGCACAATCTATACTGAATTTGTTTAGGAGTTTCTTTCATTTAACTGAGTTTGCTTTGAATGCATGACACCCGTACAGACCAGCTGTCAAGTACAGACTTGACAGATGTGGCTTAAAAGAACACAGGAAAGTGCACAGCAGCCTTGGGACTCCTTTGTATTAAAGCAGAGAACACAGATTACCTGAGATGCAAAAAGCGGCTAAAACTGCCTCAGCCCAGCCTGTTCTCTATTCGTACACAACTGCTGCTTAGTACAACGAAGAAATGGAGAAGAGAAATTGGGAATGGGAAACCTGCAAGATTCCTGGCTTTTAAGATAATGAGCAGCACTTTGTACACGCACGCTTTTAACACAACCAGCACAGCACTGAGGGGACAACGAAAGGTAGGCACAGATTAAACTGCACCATTCTCTTTCTGGTCAGAAGTGTTACTTTGCAGGAGAACTATATAGTTTAATAAGAAGCTGTTTGCGTTCAAAACCAGCCTTTTCACCAGCAGTCTTAAAGACTTTTCAAAAGAAAAAAAATCCAAAAAAAGTTTGAACTTTTCCAGCCTTTCTTGGAAACATTCCTGTTTTTCCAAACTCAACTAGAGATGTCTCAAAGAATACGATCAAAACGACCTCCAGGTTTTAGCTACAGTGATGTCCTAACCAGATCAATTACAACACCTTTCAGCCATGGGATCAGTCTCATTCTCAAGGATTTCAAGCTCAAATTTTCAATTAAAACTTTGGAAAAAACCTCCTCCAAACATGCAGGAATGACAAAGGAATTTGGGAAATGCTTTGAAACAAACAAACAAAAACTTGACAAGCTTTTCTTTCAGCTTTCCTTTGTTTTCCAAAAGTAAGTGTCATCTTTCAATCAGCACCAACATACAGCATGAGATTTGTGTTCACTATACCTGCATGGGTAATGATACTGGTATAATTTGCAGCAGATGTACATTTGGGGAGAAATTATTTTCCTCAGATTCTATTTGTGTGGGAGGATGAAGTATGGTTGTAATGAAGGTGCTGTGGGAGCTGAATGACTTTGCATCTCAAGTACAGGTGCACTTGGGTGTAACTTAAACATAGTTTGCAATCTCTCTAAATGGAGCATTTATAGCCAATTACACTTGTCATTCACCTTGCAAATACCTCTATTTAATTTAAGAGTATATACAGTAAGCAGAAAAATAAAGGATATTCTATTAGCTGACAGCAGGATGGAGGTGTAGATATCAGCATCTGTATCTATCGCACATTTGGCGGATTTCTGAACCGAAACACAATGGATTCAAACAATGCCTCCAATGCCCCTGTTCTCTCCGCATCAGAAGCCTCCTGTCAAATGTAATTTCCTCCAGGAAGACATGTATCTAGCTGAGACTTTCTAAAACCCATCCAAGTGATTTGGATGCTCACTTCTCATTAGCATTAACAGCAAATGGCCATAAGCAGCCTTTGGAAATCTCTGATGCGTTTTTTGTGGCCGTTAAACGACTCTTTTGGGCAACCTGCACAAGAAATGACAAATCTCACATTTGTTTCCCTGTACTCACATATTCGTAATGCCCATGTACCAAATGTCTAGATTTTCCCACAGAAAGACAGCTGAGATGTAGTAAGAGGGAGGGAAGAGTCAGACTTTTGCTGCGTTTGGATTAAAGGACAAAGTTCACATTCCAGAACCATCTCCTCCGCAGAGGGCTGTATATGCTGATTTCAGGATACTACCACAGTCACTGTCATCTTTTTGTCACTGCTCGAGGCAGGCATGTCACTGCGATGGGAACAGGGTTGCAGAGGAGTTACATGGCTGCATGTGTCATATGCACTGAATCACAGCACTGTCCTGGAGAGCGCTAACGTGGAGGGAAAGGAAAGGTGAACTCCATCCGTACACCTGATAGTATGTCCCAAAGAAGGGAACAGCTATTCTTTTGAGAAACAGATTTTTAGCATTACACCTTAGATCATATTAAGTCCCATTTACTGCTCCAGAAAACACTCTTCCTGTCCATAAGAGGGAAATGTGAAATGAAATCAAGCAAACTCATTTGTAAACTGGTAACAGGCTATATTTGTCCCTTTCCCCACCAAACCAACTGTCAGAAAGAGGTTTGCAAGAGATTTCATTCCTGTTATATCCAGCTTCCACTTTTCACACCCTAAGAAGCCACTTCTCAAACCAATCCTTTCAGACTGAACTGCTATCTACCACTCTGTGCTTTATTTCACCATTAAGCTCGTAGTAGCTTTTCCTATCAAAACCCTAACAAAGTAAGCCTAACCAACAAATATATATGCAAATACATGAGTAATACTGAGCTTTACAGCTCCCTTCCCCGGCTTCTTGATGTTATTTAACTGACATCAGTTCCCTTTTTTTCTAATGTATTTCATGTATATATGCCTGTTTTCTGTAATCTCCTCCATTTCTCTTATCACTTGTATTTTAATAAACCACATGTCCAGATTCAGTATCTTCTTTAGCAGCCAGAGAGGGAGATAGATTTGTTCATTACAGTTATTAAAATTCTAAGTATCTCCCTCCCTTTATTTGATTTTAGTGAGATTCTGGACATTTTCTCAACACCAAGATTAGATTCATTAGAATCTAACTCTGAAAGAAGTCTTGCATCAGAACTGTAATTTTGGCTCAAAACCCCAGCTATTTAAGGTATCCCAAGAACATCTGGACACGGTGAACCTTTTTTTATGAACTATTTGCAACACTAGTTTAAGAAGAAGCGAAAAAAACATGTTTAGTTTCATAACACTGAGAAAAAAAAACCATAAACAAATCCTGAGATCATTATTCAGCTTTAATGTATATTTTAACTCCTGACAGAACTCCACAGATGACCACTTTGCTTAAGCACAGACTTAAACCTTTAAATCTGACTTTTGGAGCATTATCTTCCATGTATTAGTGGAATAAACTACCTAAAACAGAGTTCTGCACCAGTCTGTCATTGATGACTTTTACACAGAGAGAGCATTATATTAAGAGGCTCATCTCAGCAATGCCAGTACTAGCTACCAAGAGAGACACCAGCTGTGATTCCTTGTTGATCCTTTGAGAAACAGCAGTGACTTGTCTCCTCTCAGCTTTCTGTGAACTCAATGTCCTGTAGTTTTGTGGAGAGACACTCACTGGATATATCCCTCTGTTCACAGCTGTTTAAAGGTACATCTTGGCCAAAGTGGGAGTTGGAGGAGTTTGTTCAAATAAGACTGCAAAACCCAAAGTAATTTTCATTCCTCCCCTTGCAAGCATACCTTCCCACCCAGAATAAGAAGTCCCATGCTAGCTGAAACTTCCCCATCGCTTCCTGATGTACTCAGGAACCTGTAAGCCTCAAAAAATTCACAAAATGCACTTTCAACTTTCCACCCATTCCCTTGGGACCACAGTGGAAGAAAAGCAAAATCAGTGCTCCAAACTGAAGAGTCTTCAGTTACATTGCTCAAGAGAACTGGAACTAAGAGCGCCCCAGCTTTGCTGCTGTTATTCCCAGGCTTTTCAGTAGCAATCATCACTTGTGTCAGTCTCTCACTGAAAATAATAACCTGAAACTCACACATTCTCCTGCCTGTGCATTCTGCATTTCATCACAGGTCAGGTCATCAATCTCCAGCCTCAGCACAACCTTCCAGAGGAAGCCCTTCATTTACCTGCCCATCTTAACACCCCCCGGACTGAAAAGAGCCAGCTGGCAATTCATCTCACCCTAACTGAAGCCTCTGAAATGCCCTCTGCAGGTTCACGGAGGCATTATTATAGGTTATAACACAGCCTCGTGTAGATCATTTTGCTGACTTTTAGACAGTACAAGTTAGGGAAGCAAACCCTACCGCAGCGAGGTTGCTCAGCTGCCTCATTTAAATCCAGTAACGACACACTGCAGTGGGTGCCAGCCCTTGAGTCTGTATTTCCATCTCTTTTACCAGGCTCAAACACACAATGAATGAGAGATCTCCCCAAAGGCATGCTGTGAACACTGCGCTGTGCTCCCAGCGAGCTCTCCCTGACCACATCTTTTCCCAGGTTTTATCATGTTCTTCCCCTGTAAGATGTGAGTGTTAATGCAAACGCACCAGTCACTGCTGGTTCTGTAAATAACTTCCTCAATGGTACATCCTTTCCAAAGCAATGTGAATGATTAAGAACATAACCACATTAAACACACCCACCTTTACACCGAGTCTGTCAGATGCGTGGTCCTGGAGCCGGATGCACACAGCCTCTTGGTTCAGCATCTTAAAACTGGAGCATAGTGTTGGTCTGGATACGTTCCATGTGAAGTCAACAGTAGTCACAAAATCCTTCATGAACTCCTGAATCCTGCAATTCCTCTTTGGTGACTCAAAGCCCCAATTGGATTTGGCTGGGGGAGCGTGTTTCTTTCTTTTGTTTTGGGGTTTCCACCACTTCTGCACCATAAGGGACAGGAAGGTGCGTTTCTGCTCTGAGACCATGGATTATTCAACTGTCCGAGAGCAGAAGTATTGCAATGTAAAATATCGCAAAGAAATGCAACTTGTCCACTTTACAGCTACATCCTATTGACCAGAAATGCTTTATCTCATGCAGTTCATCCCAGTTTTGCGACCAGATGTAGCTGTTCTGCTCATCCACAGCTCCAAATAGCGTGGCTCGTGTAGCTGGAGTTTGGCGTGCTCAGAAAAGGAACTCTAGCTCGCCTTAAAACTAGCTGGAGGCCAGCAAAACCCAGGTACACACTCTGGTGAAGAAACTCTTATGCCTCATACTCTGCCTTTGAGGTACAACAGAGC
>NW_009917476.1:0-223 GCF_000696875.1 Nestor notabilis | reverse complement strand
CCCCGGCAGCGCAGGAGAGCCCTTCCACCACAGAAACAGGGCCGGCTGCCACCACCAGAGCGCCGACGACGGCTGGGCTGCAGGCACGTGCCCATCTGCACCGGGATGAAGGGCTGGTTTTGGGGGACTGAGGTCTACAACAGCACCTCTGGGCTCTCGAAGGACCTGCTGGGAGGCCGCCCCGCACACAGCTGGAGGCACAGCTTCAGGAGGCGAGGAGGCC
>NW_009917475.1:0-18601 GCF_000696875.1 Nestor notabilis | reverse complement strand
AGCAGCCTTCCAGCCCCTGCGGGTCCCCTCCCGCTGCCCGCGGGGCTCAGCCGGGCTGGGACCAGCGCTCCCGGCGAGGGCCGCTCCTAGAGTACGTGGAGACCAGATCCGAGGCCCAGCTCCCCGGTGCTCTGCCTGGGACTCCTGTAGCAGGTTTGGTCAGAGTTTTGGATTCTTTGACGTGCTGCGAGGTAGTAAAGTCACACCTCGGCCTTAGTGCTCAGTAACACCATCAAAGCCAGACCTGAAGACAAGCCTCATTGAAGCAAGAAACATGGTATAGCGCCCACCCCTTGCTGCAAAAAAAGGGAATATTGGATAAATTAAAGGTGCAGCTGTATGGGCCTCTCGTGCTCTCACGTGAAACGTAGAGTATGAAAAAACAGTAACTGCAGTAGCTAGTCTCTGAGGTTGCCAGACCAGGCATGTGGAAGGGGAGAAAGGGTTACGTTCTTTATCTAACATTCATTTCTGCCTGTTGATGAGCACTGTGGAGCAAAAGATGTGATTAAAAATTACCTGCAAATACATGTTAAGTTCAAAATGAGTCTTGTCAGACAAGGAATAAACATGTTACTGTGTGGCAGTCTGCCAATGTGCTACCAGTCTGAAAATTGAATTTCAGAGCCTAGAAGTAGTTCTGTTGTTCAGCATGTCCTGCTGTAGCCCTTAGCACAGGTAAGGATCTTCTGCCAGGAAGAACAGAACTGCTTTTCAGATGGTAAGTTAATCTGAAAGAGGATTATTGACAGTGATCACATTTTGCATGTGCCAAGGATTTAACTCAAAAACAAGTCTGTGGGCATTTGCTGTATTTGAGCTATGCCTAGATGGCACAGAGGTTTGAAGTAAAAGCTAGAATGTCAGAGAGCTGGGTGCCCAGTTTGATTTAATTCCTACTGATTGTTGTGTCTTGAAACAGAAATTGAAGTAAAGGAAGTTTAGGTTGTTCAAAACTACATGAAAATGAATGGATTTTTTTTTTCCTTATTAAAGGGATTATCAGCGGATGGGAGTTTTTAATATCAGACTAGTGAAATATAAAATGTAATTTTCTGTATTGCCACAAAAATTGTGGTGTCCCATGATGCCAAATCCAGTGCAGTCAGTATATTACAAAAAAACCTATAAAAATCCTCTTGGGATGTCTCTTTTACCATCACAAAGAGCTGAATTTCTTTCAGCTTCTGCCAAAAATCTCTTAAATGGAACTCCAGACCACACAGGAACACCAGCCATGTCTCCACTTCTCTTCTTATAGGTGGGAAACTACTTGCGTATGTTTCGGGGTTCCCTGTACAAGAGATACCCGTCGCTCTGGAGGCGACTAGCCACAGTGGAAGAAAGGAAGAAGATAGTGGCCTCTTCACATGGTGAGAAGATGAGTAAACATTCCCAGTATTGTTGTATGAAACCTGAAATTTTGCCTTGAAATACTCTCTGGTGACTCGGAAGCTTGTGGGCTGTGCGAGTGGCCTCAGGCTGCCCCACTGATGGAGCCCTCTGCAGTGGTGGCAGTGGTAGCTCCTGCTTCAGCCTGGTACCAAACATCAACTGATCAAAAATGTTCTAAAATAGAAATAGCCATCATGGCTTTCCTGGGACTGGTTGCATTAATCATAAAGCAAAAGCCACATCTCAGAATCAGTACTGTGTTTCAGAAGAGTCTCTTATTTTTTATTTTTTTTTTAAGACAAAGAGAGCATGTTTGTGTCTTTTGTCAAACAGGTGGGAATGTTGCAAGGATGGCACATTAAAATGTGTGTCTTTGCTTAACTTTGCTTCTTGCAGGGACTGAATGTTCATGCCTGCTAGAATTTGCTGTGGTGTATTGCTGCTGATGTGACCGCCACACAGAAAATACGCCTTGGTATTATTTTTGGTGTGAGACTAATAACCAGCAGTTAAACTTCCCAGCAGTGTCATTTGTTGTACAGTCTTTAGACTAAAGCATAATTAAAAAAAATAGGTTAATTCTGGACTTAGGTCTCCTTCCTCCAAGTATCCTGCTGACCTGTTGCTTTCTTTTCTTGTTTTATTCCCTAACAGAAAACCAGCGGTCTCACAGTCCCAGAAGATGTAAGTCTTATCTGCATGTTAATCTTAGCTGTTCTAGAAGAATCTCCACTGTGACCTTTTGTGCTATTAGAATATATATTAGTGTCTAATCCTGTTCCTCTGATCTCTTTCTGTGGCCACCCTAATTGTGCATGTGATCACGTGCTGAACTTCTTCTCGGAACCTTAGCAAGACTCTCAAATGCAGATGGTCTCTGTAATTCAGCCAGAGCTGTCCTGAGGTTTCTCCCCCTTTCCCAAGTCTTACCAGTTTCTGTATTGATTGTTGCCTCTCTATTTTAACTTTTAAGTCCACTGAGGATGTATTGTTTTCTGGGCTTTTCCTCGCAGAAGGCTGTGGAAGAGATTTTTATATCATTGTGGCAGGTGTAGGTGTGCAGAGCTAAGCCATGTCATGGCAAAAGGCAACTCTGGGTAGGAAAGAATTTTCTTCCTCTTCTTAAGTAAAATCACATTAGATTCAAAATTTAGCTAATAATTGTAAGTATTTGTGGACTTTTTTCCTGAAATTTTGGATCTGTGGCATTGCTTTCCATCTTAAGTAAATTCCATAACAGAAATCACCAGAGACTATGAATAAGTTGCACTCTGGGTGAAGGAGGTTCATCCAGTGGTAGTACCTGAGGGAAGCTCCTGTAATTCTAACCCTGCGTGTGTCTTGACTCTTTAGTCCCAGTGAAAGATGTTTTTTAACAGGGCATGAACAGGAAACATGTATAAAGTAAAGAGATACTGATGCCTTTTGCAAATCTTGACTCTAACACTGTGCGGCCATTCCAAGGTTTCATACTGCTTTTGTCTCTTGAATTGGCTTTGTGGTGGAGATCGCCATGTATTAACTAAGACATTCCACCCCTGCTCCCAAGAAAGTCAGGTTTATTACTGCTGTTTAGATGGAAGTCAAACCCCAATTATGTTTCTTTACTGATAGGCACTGTAGCTAGGCTTCTGGTCACTCCAGTGCAAGTAACCTACCCTAGCAGCAGAGCATCTTGGTGTGTGAGGAAGCGTGGAGGCTTCTGGCAACTTGGAAATGACAGTGGAAAATTCTGTCATCTCCATTTATCCCATGTGTACAAAATGTCATGGCAAAACCTGTCTTGAAAATTAAATTTCTACAAGAAGATAAATGAAGCCACAGAACTCTGGGGACACACACACTTGTACCACTTGGTAACCGATGTTAGTCCCTCCTGCAGCGACAGGGAAGCTTTTCACCATGCAGCCTATTAATGCTACATCACTATATTACGCTTTTGCATGTTAATTTTGTGCATCTTTCCTGGAAATAGATCATGGCTATACAACACTGGCCACTAGTGTGACGCTGTTAAAGGCCTCTGAAGTGGAAGAGATCTTGGATGGAAATGATGAGAAGTATAAGGCAGTGTCTATCAGCACAGAGCCTCCTACCTACCTCAGGTAACCAGCATCAGTGAGGGCCAAGATCAGAAGGGAGCTGCTTAGAAGATCTTAGCTTGGGCAGGGAGCATGAGAAATTGCATAAACCCAGGCCTTTGTGCTGGTGGGTGCTTGCCAGTCTGTGCTAACAGTTGTTCGCAGTGTTGAGCAAATGAAGATCTCCAGAAGAGTTGGGTTATTGCCCACGTACAACAGGAAGAAAGAAGTGTTGATGATACAGCTCTTTTTGAAATTACCACATTCCAGCTGTACCAGATGTTTTCCAGAACATGCTCTCTGCACGTACTGCCTTCTGGAGACCTTCCATTTCTCAGCAGTCCTTTTATAAAATACAGACATAAAATCCAAATATGAACTTAATATTTATAATGGTGCACCTGGATTCATAGCTGGAGAATGGGCTTCCCAGGGGCTGGTGTGGAACGTGAGTTGTCAGTGGAACAGTATTTAGAGTTCCAGAATAAAATAGCAAGAACTCATAATAGGACTTTGAAAGTTTAAAATGTTACCATTCCTTAAGTAGTAGCAGTGTTGCTCAGGGGCTGCAATTTAACATACAGTCTCCTCCTTCAGAGAACAGAAGGCAAAGAGGAACAACCAGTGGGTGCCAACGCTGCCCAACAGCTCTCACCACCTGGATGCGGTGCCGTGCTCAACAACCATTAACAGAAACCGCATGGGCAGGGATAAGAAGAGGACATTCCCTCTGTGGTGAGACAGCTTCCTACTTTGAAAAGTAGAAAGTTACCAAAGTTACATGCTGCCAGGGTAGTGCTGATGGGTTAAGATGAATCACAGAATTGTATTAACTGACAAAAGACCTACAACTTGCTAATTTTGGAGGTTCTTAGTTAAACTGTGTGTCTTGAGACTCTTCCTTACAGCTGCCAGCCATGGCTTAGAGAGGAGGTTTTCCTTTTGTCAGGAAAATGGTTCATTCTTTTCCTGATGAATTCCTTCTACTTTTTGCTGATGGGCTGAGCAGCTGTCATTTAAGGAGCCTGCAAACTCACTCTGTAAAGAACAAGCTGCCTCTCACTGACATATTCCAGGAACTTTGATCTAATTTATTCAAGGGGACATGCTGCTGTGGCTTATGACTAACTTATTTTCCATTACAAAAGTTGAGAAAACAAAGATAAATGTAATCCTGGAAAGCTTCCTTGATTTATTTGCAGGAATGTATTAATGATAGGTGTAACGTAACAAATGGTGATTAACTGGTATTGGTTGCCATAGCCCTATAAGCTTGTGTTGAGGAATCTGTCTAAAGACTGACTGTGGAGTTAGGAGTGTGAGGATTGCTTCCCACAACCGTTGCCTGCCCTCTGTGGATGCCAGATGTGGTAGTTGCATATACTGTGTTGTTGCTTTTCATACTAGCTTTGATGACCATGACCCAGCAGTGATCCATGAGAATGCATCCCAGCCGGAGGTTCTGGTTCCAATCAGGCTTGATATGGAAATTGATGGGCAGAAACTCAGAGATGCATTTACGTGGAACATGAATGGTATGTAGGAAGGAGAATTTCTTGAGGTTGGAGAGATATAGTTGTGTCCATCACCAAATATGAAGAGACAGTAAGCATGAGCATGCATGTCCTTGCCCCATATACACAGAGCTTTAAAGCTCTCCTACTTTAAACTGTATTCAGATTTTGTGTCTCTTTGTGAATGCTCTGCCAGTTCCATGGGTTGCAGTCATTCTGGACACATGTAATCTGAAGAGTTTAACTGGCATATTTTCCTGACCCAGTTCATCAGCTCAGCAGTCTGAGACTATTCAGTTGCCTGAGGTACCCTGAATACAAAGCAGTTAATGTGTAGGTTTTTTTATGTATGTGGATTATTAGACCATACCTACGTTGTCTCCACAGAGCAAGTATAGAAGGCTGTAAGCACCTTTGGCAGAGTGCATGTCCTTACAAACCTGATACAAAACACCCATTTAAAAGCATTTGGGATTCCCTTTGTCATGCTGTGGGATTAATTTTGTGTATTCTGTAAGGGGCAGAAGGTTACCTGTCTGTTCATTCTGTTCTGTATCAGAAAAACTAATGACCCCAGAAATGTTCTCTGAGATTCTCTGCGATGACCTGGATTTGAATCCTCTGACCTTTGTCCCTGCTATTGCCTCTGCCATCCGACAACAGATCGAGTCCTACCCAACTGACAGTATCCTTGAGGATCAGTCAGACCAACGAGTTATTATTAAGGTAATACAGGAAGGCAGTAGAACAAGAGCTGAACCACTTGGGTTTCTCTGGTTATGTTACTGGGGAGTAAGAGTACGAAGGCTTCCCTCAGAGCAAAGGAGCTCTTAACTCCAGTCCTGTGCCCAGACTGAATTTTCTTCTTTGTATTGAGAACGAAACCAAGGTGGCAGATTATTAAACATTGATGTGCCAGCCCCTGAGATGATGAAGTTGTTCTGTTAATCCATTGTTGTAATCTTTTGGAAGAACTGAACCTTGGTGAGCAAAGCTGAGTTTTCCCGCATGCTACTGGAATTAAGAATTCAGTTAAAGAGCTCTGTAGATGTAGTGAACTAAGAGTTACTGCTCTGCTTCTCTTCTCCAGCCTCTGCCTCCTCAGCTAAATTACCTTTGACTAACTGTTGTGAGAATGTAAACAAATGACCTGTTTCTTCTCTTGTCTCCAGCTAAACATCCATGTAGGGAACATCTCCCTTGTAGACCAGTTTGAGTGGGACATGTCAGAGAAGGAGAATTCACCAGAGAAATTTGCCTTGAAGCTGTGCTCAGAGCTTGGCCTGGGTGGGGAGTTTGTCACTACTATTGCCTACAGCATCCGGGGACAGCTGAGTTGGCATCAGAAGACATACGCCTTCAGGTACAGAACTGTCCTCTTCCTGCTATGGCTGTGCAGGGTTGTTTGCAGTTCATGGGTGTTGGCATCAATGAATCCTTGAACAGCTGCCCTGAGGAAGAAGGCTTCATTGGAAATTTGTCCTTATGGCTTACACCCATTCTGTCCTCCTTACATTTTTGTGCTTGTGCTCAAGTATCTTTCCCTGTTGTGTCTAATAATTTCAGGACCAAATATTGTGGTGTCAGCTTTCACTGCAGAATGAAAGGCTGCTGTAATTAACAGTAACCTTGTGTCTCCCTCTTCTAATGTTTGCTAATGATGAGCCCCGGATGCTTTTCTGTTTTGTTTGCTTTGCCTGATTTGGGCCATCCACTGTCTCAAGCTTTGGTGTTTTGAACTAAGACTGATTGAAACTGTAGCTGTCTCCCTGGCTGACATTGAAGTTGGCTTGATCATTGGCTGTTCTCACAGCTGGAACTCAGCAGTGTCAGGTTTGATTAGTCAGCTTTGTAACTTGTCTCCTAATGATAATCATTTCCAGTTGTGCCGTGTTCTGTGGTGAGTTACTGTACTGATGTTGTTATCCTCAGCATGTTGCTGAGTCTGCAGCTCTAAGAATACCTTAATGTGTGTTGTAAGTTCTGTTTTGTTTGGGGTTTTTTTGACCTCAAGTCATGGTGGTAGTCAGGGGAGTTTGAGAGTTCAGCAAATGATGTATTTGATGAGGTGAGGGAATGGTACTGTTGACACCAGTTTTGCAGAGGTCAGTTTAGGGAAGCAGGATGGGAAGCAGCAAAAGGAAACATGCCCAGCCTTGTCCTGCCTCAGGAATGGGGCAGTGAGTAGTTGGTGTGGGGAAGAAGCTGGCTGCTGCTGTGGGCTCTGCTACTTCTTCCTCCTGCATCTGAAGGTTTCCTGTCTGGTCAACCTTCTGTGGAAAACAGGCACCACCTACTCACAATTATCCTGAAAATCTTCCACAGCAACTACTTGATTCTGAAATGATTCCCAGAGTGGTTCGTACTAAAAAATGGAAAGTGACCCTTTAGCACATGGAAATTAAACTCTTCTACTGAAACTATTAGATTGTGTGTCCATCCCACTGATGCCCCTTCACCTCATGGAGGTAAGGAGGTCACCTCTACCTTTCCATTCACAACAGCTGACTGACATTTGCAGATCCAGCATGGGACCACATCTGTAACAACAGTGGGTGTTCATTCCTGAGAAGGGATGGGCACTTGAAGGATGGTAGATGGGAATCTGATATCTTTAGTACTCTTCTTCCCTGCTGAGTGTATTATAACAAAGACATGAGCTGTGGTGCTTGAATTAGAGTGGTGGCCCTGTTCACACTATGCTGGCCAGGAAGCCCTCTTTTCTACTCACAATTTATTTACCTTCCCAGTTAATTTACTTTGACAACTTTTTAGCATGCTGCCTCTCAACACGTGGGGCATCTGTTCCTTGCTCTTGTCATTGGTGTAACAGAGGTCCATTTAGTGGATACTAAATGTTCTCCCTCTTTCCTGTGCTTCTTCACGTATTGCAGATACCCGAGATAAGAAATGAATCTGTGTACATGTTAACTGTTGTAAGGGGGGGGGTCATTTCTCCCTTTGCTTCCTGTCAGTCTCTCTAACCTGCAGTACATAAAGTTTTAGTTGGTGCTGCCCAGGCTCTCTCAAATATATAATACTAGTGCCAACTTCAAACAATCCTCTCTAAAAACACGTATCTGCCCGTGGTTATTGAAGAGGCTTTGTTTTAGGGGGAGTTCAGACGGATGAAGTCAGGCCTTCTTCAGACTGTGGCAGTATTGCAAGGGGGAGAATGAAAAACTAGAAAGGGAACCCCAACAGAACGAAGCTTGTAGACATGAGCTATTCAGGGAGGAAAAAACATCTAATTTAAACCTTGTTTTGTGTCATACTACAAACATGTCCTCCTCTTCCCTTTGTTCTTCCAGCAAAGGAATACTTTTGAAACATTACAGTAATTAATGATATTTGGGTTCTGTGGTTGGTTAGTTCCTGAATTCGTAAACCACAGGAGTGGTGGTTGCTCCGAAGTCATTCCACTGATGTAAGGAAAGGGTCTGCTTTAGATGTATCAAAAGAACCTTAATATCTCAAGGGACTGGGGGTTTGAGAAGTCATGTGCCTCTTAATCATCTCAGGGAGAGGTGAAACTTGTCTTTTAGCTGATGAAAGCCAGGGCATTTCTTTGAGCTGCCTGCTCTGTACAAAACAAGGAGAGCCTGAAAGCCTAGTGGAGGGGGCAGGAATGGAAGTAGACAGGTAACTGGTGGTTATGGGATATTCAGGGGGATGGCATGCTAGGATGATTCCTGTCTGTGTACTGGGTGTTTCTAGTGGCAGTACACAGCAGCTCATAGCCAGAGATTTGCCTGAAAGACCTGAGTGGTGACACACGTTCTCTCATACACCAACCTATGTGTCTGTGGAGGCACCTTTTCCAAAAGAAGACATACCTGTGGACACTACTGCGAGGGGCCTGGACCCTTGCATAGGGAGTGTCTTGCTCTACTGGGAATTCTGCAGCACTTCAGTCTTTCTGCCAGCACCATCATGCTCTCAATCAGAAAATAACAGAGGAGGAGGAGCTGCCTTTCTTTGAAGGTTGGGAGATGGGGGAGGATTTTTTCACTTTATCTCTGATTCTTTGCTAAGGAAATGTGTATCTGAGTTGGCTTGCAGTTAAGTTATGTGCATGAGGTCAGCTTTCCTACCCCCACTTAATTCTAGTGGGTGCTCGGCATTAAGCACAGTAAATGACGTTGAGACCATGCCATCAGGTCAGAAAAGCCAGTTAAGGTTTAGCATTTAGCCTGGAATGTGTAGCAGTCTGGAGCTAAGATGATGTTCCTGGGTTTGAGTGTTGCTTAGTGGACATCAGCAGTACTGAAGTGGATTTGACTTGAGCCTCCCCCCAGGATCAGATACCAAAGGCTCTGAATTAATTTTTCATTGTAGCATTGCTTTGAAGAGTTGTTATTCCAGATGAATAGCTTTGATGCAGAGCTTGATGTTCCCATGGCGGTTAACATTTGAGTCCCTTCCTGGGGGAAGGAGAGGGCTGCCCATGAGCATTGAAACCCTGTGCAGGAAGACAGGTCCCTGGGGAAGGGGCTGGATGTGTGCGCACACCTGCAGAGGGCTCCTCTCACACACACTTCCTTTGTGCTGCTAAGGCTGAGCTGCTTTCTAGAATTCAAAGCAAACATTTACATTCTGAGGCTCCTCTATATTTATGCTGGGCTTCCGGCCCCACTGTCAATATTTAGGAAGTACTCCTGGTCAGTTTCTGTTGACTTTTACTGAAAAGCCACTGGTGAGGCAGTAAATATTTTTGTGCACATCATAATGCAGCTGGTCAGGGCAGAGATCTCCCTGAGAACAGATCTTGTGATCTGGGACAAAGCCTGGTGTTTCATTCCATTTGCAGGGAGTAGCCACAGCCTCTGGTTGCAACAGCAGGTCCTGAAAGACTACCCTTTCCATGGCAATTGGGAGAACAGTGCGTGTTCCACTATCAGGCTCCCAGAAAGCCAGACTTTTGTCAGGGAAGAGCTGTCAGAGGTGTGCTAGGCAGACCACAGCTAGGAAGACAGAGTTGCAGAACAGCAAAGCTAGACAAAGAGTGAGCCTTGCTACCAGTCTGTGCTCAGCTGCTGCTCTGGGTGCAGTGCCTCCAGCACTAATAAACTGGTATGAACTTTGCCTGTGAGGTTTGAACACTGTCAGCCACTTACAGCATGGCCTTTGTGGGAGAGAAATGCATCAGCCGTGGCTGTTTGACAGACTCCTGTGGTGGTTATAGTTGGTCTTCCAGAAGCTTTGGGCTCCACAAGATCACAGCCATCAGCCCCTGGTGTACTTCCAGCAACTGGACTGTCCTAAGCAGCGCTAAGAATGAAACACTGTAGATGATGCTCTGTTTTCCCTGCCTCTGGGCTGGTAACCCAGAGGAGTGCTCTGGCACCACTGACGGATGTTGCTTTGTTGCCTTCTGTACTGCCGTGTAGCGAGAACCCTTTGCCGACTGTGGAAATTGCTATTCGCAACACGGGGGATGCTGACCAGTGGTGCCCTCTCCTGGAAACCCTCACAGATGCCGAGATGGAGAAGAAGATCAGAGACCAGGACAGAAATACAAGGTGCTGCCACTCGTTCAGACAGTTCTCCTTCTGCCTTTCTCTGAGACAGAAATTAAGCTTTGATGTTTGTCTTTCTCTATAGAGAGCCAGCTGGCAGGATTTCAGACTTGCACAGCACAACAGAAACTCATATCCCTTTAGCTTCAGGATATTAAAACTCTTATCACCTTCCTCCACAAATATTAACCGTCTCCTGCTTGAACCTAAGTTTCCTTTTGTCTTTTTTTCCTTTCCATGGGCTCTCTGTTCCTGCAGGGGGATTTGTTTCTATAGGAAGGCACTCATAAAGAATATTGGAGTTTCATGCACTGTCATACTACCTAGAATCCTGCCACAAGGCTTCCTTTTATGTAGGGTAAAGTGCTGCTTGAGGTAGGAATGGGCAAGCTCCCAGCTCCAGCCCAACTGATGCCAACCTGTTTGCCAGCATGGGAGCACCATTGTGATTGTAGGAGGGGCTCTGCCCACCAGAGCCCTGCTAAGCAATGTTTGACAAACAGTCGAGAGCACTTGCTCCTACTTGGTGAAATTGCTCCTGGCAGATACAAGTAAGTGAATTGCTAGAATCTCTCCAAAAGATACAGTGGGGGAACAGTAAGTATGCTGGCTCAGCAGTTTATCAGGAATTTGTTTGTTGTGTTTTTGTGAGTTTTTTGTTTTGTATTTTTTTTTTCTGCTGATTAACAGTTTCATAATTATTTTGCTACTTAGCTATGGTTGCTGATTAGTTTTCAGTAGCAAACAGTTCAAGCAAAGTGCCCTAAAACCTGTTACTGAACATAGTGCCTTACCCTTGTCAACAGGTGCACTCTCAGGTGACCAAGAATTTTTTTGCTCACAAAGTTGTGGCAGCCTCCCCAAAAGTGTTGGTGTTTGTAAGACTTCCTGTGCCTGTAACAGCACTCACTCTATCTCTTTCTCTCTCTTGTAGGCGCATGAGGCGTTTGGCCAATACTGCCCCAGCGTGGTAATCTTCCTGTTGTGACACTGGTGCTCTTCCTACAGACTTTATCCGTGCTCCTCTCCCCAAATGGATCTAGGATTGGCAGGGGTCTTTGTCCCTGAAGGGGACACACATTCCACTTGCCAAGAGTTCCCAGTACTGCTGACTTCTGCCCCCACCCCCTCCACCTAAATGCCACGTACCAACAATGCTGTGTTAGCACATGATCTAGCTGAGATCTGTGGCAGCTGTTGGAGCCCTTATACCTGTGTGTGGACAGTGTAAAGATTCTTTTGTATAGGTGCAAAATGCACTATTAGGACAACTTTTTAAATAAAAGGAATGCAAACTACTTTGAGTTCAGCAAGTTTAAATGATTGGTGAATCTCACCATGGTTTTGTGCTGTTATGGTAACTGAGCAGCCTTGGGGCTTAATATTAACACTTGAATGCATTCAGTTTTCCCAGAGATTGGTGGAAACTGAGTATTTCAACAGATAAAACCACGGGAAAGTGAGAATGAGACTTAAACTCAGAAGCAGCAAACAACTCTGAAGGACTGGTCTGTCGCTACACTTAGCACAGTCTGTGATGAACTGAGTGAGGTGTTCAGCTGGCTTACTTGGCCAGAATAGAACAGGTTAACTGAAATCACAAACTTACTTAACATTGGTTTCTGGCAGATGTCAGCCTGGAGTGTGGTGAACCCTTTTTTCTGTGGAGGCCACATATGGAAGACAACAGTTTCTGAACTGGTACAGAAGTTGAGCCATGTGATTAATGAGCCTGCAGCTTCAGCAAGTGGCTTCACTGTGGTTGTCAGCACATAGAGCTACCAGTTACAGAGCACCCAAAGCAAAAGTGGGCATCTTAAATACCCTTAGCACTGCAGTGTGAGGATTTTGCAATCCTAGAAACAACCTGTCTTCCCCTGGAGAGTTTAAAAACAGAAACCCATTGAAGTGAGATTAGAAAAGTCAAGCTTATTTAAAAAGCTAATTAGAATGTACCTTGCTGTTGAGGTGTACATCAGCTCCTTGATAAGAGTTCCTGCCCTTCACTGCCAGTACTGAGTGCTGCAAGCAGGGCAGATTTTGCTGACAGCCCGAGTTACTATGTTCAGGCCTTTATGATAAAGCCAGTAGGCTTTACAGTCCTTGCTGATCCACCCACTCTGCTAACACAGTCAAAACCAGTCAAAAAACACTTTCCAGCCTTAATTTATCATGTTTAGGCTTGAGGAACAGCAGAGCCAGTTCTCATTCCTGGGTGGGAGGGAACTATTTCCAGATGTTAGTCTGCAGAAACAGAAAATTTGGCAACAATAGTGCAGTGTTATCCTGGGTTCCTGTGCCAGAGTGGTACTCCATTATTTCTTATTAGAAAGGTTGAAAAGTTATTTTAGCAAGTAAAACAAAACTTGAGACTTGTGCTGTATGTACCTCAGCCTCCCAAGCAGAACACCTATTTTGCCTCATGGATATAACACTTCCTAAGAACACTTCAGCCTTTCTTTGTTATGACCCAGTACTTCTGCAAGCAGCCTCTTCAGGAAACAGCATGAAACTGCTATAGCCTTAAATGAGCACATGCAGTGCGATTTGTGAATTGCTGAAGTTCCCAATGAGGTGCAGACACACAGGCACTGCAGCTTCTGCAGTGGGTTTACAAGTACCTTGCTCTCCTGAAGTGTAATCCAGCTTTTGCATTCCAAAGTCCCATCCTAGAAGCAATTTAAAACAGAATATCTGCAGACTTTAAAGACAAACTCTTACCAGGGATTAAAACACCAATTGTGTTACTAGGTCATGAGCAAACCACACAGCAAGTACTTGTCAAGTCTGAGGCTGCTTAGCCCTTAGTACCACTATTTGTTCTAGAACAAGATTCCTATCTATACAGGTCTTTCATCCTGCAGAGGTAAACATAAGTGCAGCAAATACCTTTGTCAAATGAAGTCTGAGTTTTTTCATTAAAAAAAGGTGTTTTCATGGGAAGCCCACAGAGGGGAGGGGGGAGCTTTGGTTCTATCTTGCCTAAGACTCTTGTATAATTCTATTTAATTGAATAATGGTTACATTTCTGAGTAGTTTCAGTGGTGGTTTCAAGTGTGTCTAGCTGAGCAGACAGCAACATTACCAGAGGAGCTATTGAGCTTATACCAAGAAATAAATAACCTTTATAAATCTACTCCAAAGGCTTTAAGGTCTGGTATAAGCAAAGTGGTGCACTGCAGTAGCATGAATGATCAAATCCATTTTGTACAGCTGTTCATGGTAGGGACTAACTTTTGTTTTCTCTTAAAATTCAGATGTTTAAGTTTCAGAACTAAAAGACTCAACAAGAGTGGAATTACACTGCATGTGCAGACAGCCTTTATTACCAGTGTAAAGTGCTACTTCCAGTCACTGCATGGATCAAGCATCCAGCTCTGTCCCCTGTCCTTTCCCAGGCAGCCCTTTCTTCAGCAGACACCCCCCCTCATGCTCTGCAGTCCTGCTGACAGAGGAGGGCAAGGACATCTTCCAGCTAGCCTGAACTTTGCTTTACCCACCAAAAAAAAAAAAAAAAAAAAAAAAAAAAAAAAAGGAAAAGCCCAAGCAAGCAGCCTGGCAGCTGTGAGCCAAGTCCTGATGAGTACTGGTGAATTGCTGCCTCTGCCCCTGGCAGAAATGGACACACTACTGAAAAATAAAGACTTTAATGTAAAGACTCTTTGGAAACAACCACCAAAAAGGAGTGGGGGACTGAGAGACAAGGAAGAGGTTGAGCTGCATTCTACCATGATAGAGTTGGGAGTACTACTTCATTGAAAGCTCACAACCAGGAGAGCCAGGAGCATTCTACAGAGGGCAAGAGTGACCTGGCACACATCAAATCAAACAGCAAGAGAAGGAGCCACTAGGTTAACACCCCATTTGATACTTACTCCCCAGTAACTGAGGAGCCATCACAGCTTCCGGTCCCTGCCCCTAGAACACCTCCATAAGCATTCATAAGTTCTTATGTGCAAAGCTCTTTGGAACCATCTAGTACAAGGGGAGATGGGTTACCAATACAAACAGTGAAACATGACGCATCAGAATGGCAACTGGTGTTATTCCAATAGGATCTCTGGGCCACAGCATCAGTCCATCTAGAAGAGAGGAATCTGGCCACATAGAAGAGTCCCATGTGTTACTGTGGATGCTGGTTCTGGTCCTGGTCTCTAGGATGGTCTTCCAGATGGTCTTCAGGGAGAGGGTTATAGTTGGGATCCTCCTCCGGTGTGTCAAATACCATCTTCCTGGCAAGGGACATGCCATCCCACCAAGCAGGCAGGTTAGGAGAGCGAGCTGAGGACACAACTCCCAGCCCTCCAAGGAACAAGCCCCTCCCAGAGCTTGGCTGTATGCCTCAGCCACCTGCCCCGTGCACCAGCACTACCTGTTCTTTTGCACAGATCAGTATCTAACAATGACAGTACCTGCTTCCTTGATCTCTAGGTCAGTTTTGATCCTCAGCATGAAGCAGAACATACTCTGCTTTCTTAAAGTACAGAAATGTATCAAAACAATCCTACCTGCATCTAGTATTTCCACAAGCAGCAAGAATGCTACAGCTCAACCAGCAAAGTTTAAGGTACCAGCAACTGCTTTATAGACCTTGTGTACATATGCAGGTAACATGCAACGTGCCAGTGCTTTCTGCAGCAGAGGCATAAACTGTTGAGCTGAGGCGCTAACAGCATGCAATTGCATCCTACGCTCACCCCACGCTGTTACAGTCTGATGAAGGTTGAGAAACAAGAGTCCAGAATCAGCTTTACTTACAGAAAGCCAGGGGTTAACAGCAACTTCTTTCCTCCAGGCTGGTTGGGGAAAACATCTTCCAAGAAATAATAGATGTGACCCACAGCAATCCCTGGGAAGAGATGTGACCAATGTCAGTCCTAGCTGTGACTCCTTTGCCAGCTGAACCAGAGCCACTGGGACCTTAAGCAGGACAAAGCTCCAAGAATCCCTCAGCTGTGTACCCATGTCCCAGCTGCCACCAGTGCTGCAGTTCCAGAGAGCCAGGCTGTTTGCTGCAATGGGCACACAAGCCTGTCAGGCAGAGCTCACCATACCCAACTTCAGCTCCTGGGGAAGACACAGCAAGAGCTGAGGCACAAGGCTGGCCACCCGGCAACCTCAGCCAGCTCACTTTAGGAAACCCAGCATCTTAAATAAGATGAAAGCAAGAGACAGTGCTAGTGCCCCAGGAGCATCTGAGATTTGTGCACACTGTGGCTGCAAAGTGCCCTTGTCCCCAGCACCCACCAGCTTTGACTTACCCAGTAAGTCAATGATGATAGAGTTGCCCAGGAGCAGAGAGAATCCCATCAGGACCCAGGGCAAGAAGGGGGCCTGGAAGTTAAGAAGCCCAAAGAAGTTCATGCGGATATAAGGGTTCCTGCGACTCCACACATATACCAGCATGATGGTGAAAGCCTGGCCCAGGAAAAACAGACTGGCAAAGAGTCCAAATAGCTAGGAACTACCGAGTCAAGGAAAAGCCTACCTACCCTGTGCACCTCCTCCAGGCAGCAGAGGGTGCCTTGCGACTAGGAAACCCAGAACTACAGGCTGCTAATCAGCTAATATAGGCATCTCCACAAAGTGACCATCAAAAGTCACCTTCAGAGAAGGGTCTTCACATTCTTACAGCCCTTGGGACACATGGCACATTTTAGCCACTAGTTCACATCCAGTGTTTGCCTTCTACAGGCGAAATTCAGCAGCGAGATGCTCTTGCCATTCACAACCCTCTTCTCCAGAGCACGAGGAGATGGACAAAGGCAAAAAATTCCCTTGCCCTTATTGCAGTTGGACTCTAAATCCACTTATGGTCAAGCGTGTGGCTGCTGTAGGCTCATGGCCAACAATAGCCAACATCCAATAAAGCTCATACAGCTTCATGCAGAGCTTGGGCGGGGGGGAGAGCAGTGCTGAGCCATCTGCATAAGACAGCAGCAAGACATTCAGAAAAGGTTTATGTTTGTGAAGAAGATATTTCTCCCCAGACTATTTTGTCCTACGATAAAAGAACTTAAGACATATGACAATACCTTCAACCACTGGCAGGTTGCAGGGACAGAGTGCTGAGCTCATGCTGCCTGACATGCTGATAGCAGACACTTCCCTCCTTGTCCTTACAGCTCTGTGCTCTTCCCCTCAGCTGCAGCTGTCTCTGAGCAGCCTCATGCCAATGGTAGCAGTACTCCAGTGTGCTCCTCACCAGAGCACACTGCCTGGCCACAGCTGGATGGTTTCTCACACAGTGTAACAAGGGGCTTCCTGTGAGGCTGAGCTTCCCCTGCACACTGCCACACATCCTCTTTTGGGATCAGGCAGCCCATCCCCTTGCCAGGTGCATCAGCACTTCTGCAGAAACCAACACAAGTACAGGCAGGTTTTCCTGTATGTTCTTCTGCTCTAAGTACAGGGGTGGGGGGAAGCACAGGCCAGGAGACAAGAGTGGGCAAGACAAGGAACACAAGCTGTGCCATACAGGCAGAAGTTGCCTCTCCACTGTATGCTCTCCCAAGCCTCAGGGCACAAGCCTGGCAGGCCTAGGGCACAAGAAGGTTCATAAGCCAGCTGTCCTGCTCAACAGGCAGCTACCTGCTACTAGCCACACAGTGCAGCTGTGATTCAAAAAGCTAGCAGTCAAGCCCCACACTATCCACAGCTCAGAACACTAAAAAGCCTCAGCCAACTCAAAAGGATACTGTCATGAGAAACCCTCCAAAGAGGAACATGAAGACAAAGTCAGCTGTTCTTCCACGGAAGGAGCCTTCTTCTAGCATGCGGCAGTACCTGTAGCTGAGAGCAGGGGAGAAAGGAGGGGTTGCAGTATAGGAAATTAACAGCTGGCCACCCTGCGTCCCCACAGCATGACGTTATGGGGAATAAACCGACTGCGAGCTATTTCATCACAGGAGCTGTCAGCCCCAGAACAGAACAGCGCAAACATCAACTCATACCACTGACCCCAGGGAAAGAAAGGGGCAACTGCTGTGCTCCAGCCGGAGTTCACCCTGGGAACGGGCACTGCACTCCAGCATGAGCCACAGCAGTACTGATGGCTTCTCCAGCTTTTTGGCAGGGGCTGCCCTGCAGCAAGCAAAGATCAAGCTGCAGGAGGTGGCCACAGTTGTTGAGGGAATGGCTTCAATTCAGACCAAAAGAGCCACAGCCCTAGACTATTACCAAGACAAGTCAGCCTGGGGAGGAAGACAGATGGGGCAGAATCACATCTAAGTCAAAATGGAGGAGAGAGTTTCACTGAGACCAAAGGATACAGAAATATCATGTTGAAAAAGAAACTGAATCCCAGTGGCCCAAAAAAGAGGAAGTTGGTGATCAGCCTCCATATCTGAAAGAGAAGAGAGAGAAAGCAAAGGAGGTGGACAGACGGGTCTCTCACCATCACATGTACAGCGGCTATCACCTACCCAGTCACACACCCATACACTCAGAAGTACACCAGGACACCAGACAGCTCCACCACTTTCACGTGGGACTCCCCTTCATAGCCTGTATCAGAGTATCTTGCCCTTCCAGGTGTGGAAAGAAGACTTCTCAGCTCTTCAGGAAGGGACAAACAACCACGATTGAGCACCCAGAGCCAAAATAAATCACTGCTCATGCTTCTCTACAATAAAGCCTGACATCAGCTGGCCAAACACCTCAGCATCACAGAAAATGAAGAGATAGATTCTAAGTAAAATAAAAAAGGAAATGCCAAGATGATGCATGGCAGGGAAAGACTGTATGTCTGTGACAAGAGGGGACACCATGTTGGCAACCCAGCTCCTGCCAACCCAAGAAGGTTGGAACAACGGGAAAGAAGCCTCTTTGGATCACACAGCATTCCCTGACTACCCTACGAATGGGGACACCCAGGGCCCAGCCTGTCACACCCACCTCTCACTGGGAAGGGGCAAGAGGGGCCCCCGAGCCCGGTCAAGGCCTCACCTGGAACTTCCTGAAGATGAGGTCAGGGTTGAAGTACAGCTGGAAGGGGGTGATGAACTCCAGCTGCTGTGGGAGACAGGCAGAGCACTGCCACCCGCTGCCGGGCACCCACTGCCCTCAGCCAGCCCCCCTGGCTGCCCCCACC
>NW_009917474.1:0-3721 GCF_000696875.1 Nestor notabilis | reverse complement strand
GGTTGCACTGGATGATCCTGAAGATCTTTCTCAACCCGGTGGATTCTGGGATTCTGGCATCCTGTGGCAGACCCCTCAGCCTGGCTGGCTGTGTTGCTGAGCCGCCGCAGAGCACGTGCACTCTGGGACATGACGCACACCCTGAGCTGTGAGGAAAATTAACCCCAAAAGGGCTCATCGAGACCCGCAGTGAATTCCCTAGTCTTGGAAATTTTTAAACCAAGTCTGGATGTTTTTCTAGGAACTTTGCTGGGAGCTAATGCAGGGCAGCCCCAGGCTCTGTATTTAGCACCACCCCAAATCTTGGATCCACAGCTGATTTTACTGTAGCTCACTTAGGAGGCTCCTGATGGTTTGTCTGGGAAATAAGAGGGAAATGTCTAAACGCCAAGCTGTCCATGGCAGAGCCCAGGAAAATCTCCATTCAGGATTGTGTAAGGCCTCCTGCTTGAGTATGTGGAAGCAGAAGTCAAAGCTCTAAGCCTGAATGGAGCCCTTACAGCACCCTCACCACTGACTCCTCTGAGCATCCTACAGGCTAAGACTGGCTGTTCCCAGGAGGAGCTGTGAGAGAAGAGAGAAGGAGCAGGCTACAACTGGGAACACAGCACCTGCATGAGCTTGCAGGGTCTGCATGCAGATACGAGATGCAGGCAGAGCTGTGGGGTCACCTCATCTGCACAGCACATCTCAAAGCTCACAGCACCACCACGTTCACACCATGCACAATGCGGATGTTATGTTTCTGCCCAAGACTACACGACATGCAGCTGCAGCGCCATGTGCCTGGGGCAGGAGTGTTCACAAAGCACAAGTGAGGGGAGGCTCTACACTGGATGAAAACGTTTTGTGCCATGTTGTTGGACAGCGGTGATGCCAGAGCCCACCACTCTCTTCCGATGATGGGACTCCAGAGGGTGCTCCATGCGGCACGGACTATGGTGACCCTGGTGACCATTTAGAGTCCAGATGTTCTTATTCACAGACCCAGTCAGATGAGGAGTGAGAAGGAAGCCATGGTGAACTGTTTCTATGGTTCACAGAGCGAGGCCAGAGGAGGCCCCGGAGCTGCTGCGAGGGCTGGAGCAGCTCTGCTCTGGAGCCAGGCTGAGAGAGCTGGGCTGGGGCAGCTGGAGAAGAGAAGGCTCCTGAAGGGGACACCTTAGAGCAGCTCCAGTGCCTGAAGGGGCTCCAGGAAACCTGGAAAGGGGCTTTGAACAAGGGCCTGTAGGAACAGGACAAGGGGAATGGCTTTAACTTGCCAGAGGGAAGATTGAGATGAGGTCTTAGGCAGAAACTCTTCCCTGTGAGGGTGCTGAGGCACTGGCACAGGGTGCCCAGAGAAGCTGTGGCTGCCCCATCCCTGGCAGTGTTCAAGGCCAGGTTGGACACAGGGGCTTGAAGCAACCTGCTCTAGTGGAAGGGGTCCCTGCCCGTGGCAGGGGGTTGGAACTGGAAGAACTTTAAGGTCCTTTCTAACACAAACCATTCTAGGATTCTATGATTACATCCTCTGTTGAACACATACTTCTAATCATTGCTGCTACTACCCCTGAGTCTGATTGTGCCCTTCTAAGACCAAAGCATGGTTGTTCTTAGAAACCTCTGTACTGATACTGGTGGGTGGACCAGGCAACCCATCCCCTTCCTGGATAAAGCAGCTGCATTGTCAGAGTGTACTGTACTTTCCTGTTCTATGCTGTAAGACCCCATTCCCCAATGGGAAATGCTTTGCCATGAGGGCATGCTGTATGAATGCATCCTGCTATTGCATATGGGAGAGCAATCAGCTCTTTGGTCTTGAAGAGAGAGGGAGAGTCAGCCTCTGGGTCCTGCAGAGCATCCTGCTCACGTGCAGGCTGAGGAGGCACGGGGTAGCATAGGGCCAGTGCTCCTGCCTGCCTTTTGGCCCTGTTAAGATGTGCTTGGATGCAAGCATGGTATTTCTGTGGAACCTCCTGCAGCTGTGCACAGCACATGGAGGATTACTCTCCCTCCACATCTTCTCCTCTCATCCTGCTTCCTGCATGCTCCTGGCATAGCCCAGCCCTCACAGAGCCTCACACAGAGCCCACCCAGCCTAGGGCAGCACTGGTGACCCCCAATACTGCACACTGTGCGAGCCATGGCCAGGTCTTGCCTAAACCAGGCTGCTACACCTCTGCCATGTCCCACAGCACACCTCATCCCTACCTGCCTTTTGTGTCCCACACAGCTTCCTCATGCCCCAGGCCCCATACAGATGTCCTCATGGGCACTAGGACTGGTGCCCTTATCACCCCTAGTGAAAGGTCTGTCCCCTCCCTGCATTGCCAGGCTCCTCCACCACCAGCTCCTCCTCCACCAGGCTTCTCCAGGATACCCCCTGGCCATAGAGTGGTGCCCCACAGTTCTGCTGTGGCTGTGCAGAGCCAGGTCCTGACCATGGGCTGGAGAGCATGGCCTGGGCTTGAGGCACTCGGGTACTCCTCATGCCTGCCTTCCCCTTGCAGGGCAGTGAGCGAGGCAGCACAGCATGGCCTCAGCCTGTAAGCAGTGCCCTAGGCCGGGGCCGGCCGGGGCCAGCCGGAGCTGGTGATTTTCCAGCAGTGCAGGGTCAACTAAAATGTGGTATTCCTGGCTTCAGGGCACAGTGATAGCGAATTGTACACACTCAGAAAGCAACCGCCCATGTTCACAGAGAAAAACTGCTAAAGGCTTTAAACTGAACAGCATCTATGCTGGGCCAGGAAATCCCTGAGTTCAAGCTGCCAAGGAGGCAGCAGTACCTGAGGGAAGCCTCTGGATCATAGACCCTGGGTCTTATGAAGAATTTCAACTTCCCAGGCCAGGCAGGGCTGACACACAGCTGCATCTGCTGTTCACAAGCAAGGCTGGGGATATGGAAATCACTTGGCTGTAGTGACCACGAAGTAGTAGTGTGCAGGATCCTGGACCTCAAGCAAGACTTCAGCTTATACAGGGAACAGGTAGGTTTGAGGGATACCATGGGAGGCAGCTCTAAAGGCCAAGGGAGCTCAGGAAAGCTGGCAAGGCTCCAGGACAGCATACTCCCGCAGCAGAATAGTCTATCCCAGTACTCAGGAAAACAGAGACGTATCAGCAGATGGCCTTGGCTAAGCAGGGACCTTAGGGCTAAGCTGCAATGCAAAAAGGCAGCATATGGGAGGTGGGCACAGAGTCACACTGCAAAGGAGGAATTTATAAACATTGCCCAGGCATGCAGGGATGCTGTTGGGAACATCACAGTTCAAGTAGGCTTGAGACTTGCAAGGGAAATCGAGGGTGCCAAGAAGAGCCTCTGTCACTACATTCGTGGTAAAAGGCTGAAGGGTCCATTTCTGAATGCAGTGGGTGATTTAGTGACAACACAGATAAGACTGAGACACTTGATGCCTCCTCTACCTCAGACTTCACCAAGAAGGTCTGCCAGGCCTCCCTGCTTTTTGAAAGGGTTCATAGAACTGCCAGACAGGGACGAAGACTGAGTCAGGACTTGTTGACTAAATTTCATCCCTATGAATCCATGGGACTCAACAGGCTGCATCAATGGATGCTGACAGAAATGAACTCAAAGGGCTGCTCTTTCAAATGCGGTGGAAATCAGGGGAGATCTTTGACAACTGGAAGAAAGTAAATACTGCACCCCACCTTCAGAAAAGACCAGCAGGATGATCTACACTCTTGTCATAAAATCACAGAATCATAGAATAGTTAGGGT
>NW_009917473.1:6434-6832 GCF_000696875.1 Nestor notabilis | reverse complement strand
AGCTGAGCGGAGCGCGGACGTTCTGTGGGTGTCCATAGGGTATTAGCCAGCAGGCGCCACTGTTTCCGCAGCAGTGACAGGCTTTTCATCACCAGCAGCAGCGTTTTGTGGTAAAACGCACAAAATCACCAAGTTTGAGACTGACAGAGGGATGCCTGCAGAGAACAAGTGTAAGTAGAGGTGCGCTGTGAAATCAGACGTGGTTATTGACATGGTTTGTGCAGCCACAGAGCTTCCCGTCAACCCGTGTGAGGAGCGGCACTTTGAGCTACTGCCAGGGCTGAAGTGGTGTTTCACCTCCTTCTTTCTCCTCATTTATCATCCCACAGCCCAAATCCCTGCTGCATGCAGCTGGGTCAGTGCCATGACAGCACGATCCCACAGCCTGGCTCGACAAG
>NW_009917473.1:4363-6403 GCF_000696875.1 Nestor notabilis | reverse complement strand
AGGTTGGCTGCTGCTCCGAGGCATTCCTATCCCTGCCCCTCAGCCAGGAGGCGGAGGTGAAGCCCCTCAGGTGCTCCCCTCACAGACTGGACCACTCACAACACAAGCCAGCACATCAGCCTCAAATTAAACTTCTAAACCGTTTAAATGGCTCATTCCAGCTGCTCAGCATGGGGCAGACCATGCACACGCGTAAGCAAAGAGGCTTTAGATCTTTCAGTAGTTATTTATTGTTACAGAGACTGCTCCAGCTTGAACGTGCCGCTACACCGGCGTCCCCTCGTGCTGCGCCTGCGCCTCCTTCTCCCGCGCAGCTCTGGCTCTTTCTCGCCACTCTCTCCTCTGCTTCAGCCTCTCCGGCGCTTTCAACTTCTGCACCTCCTGAAAAACCTGCAGGAGGAGCAGAAGGAGGTGAGAGGAAGGGAGATGGATCCGAGTTCTGGAGGAGAGGCCAGAAGGCACACTGTGCAGCGAGCTCCGCTCCTTCCCATATGCCTCCTCGGGGATGCCAGCCAGCCCTGTTCCCAGGGTAGCGTTTGGAGGCATTCTCTTTAGCTACCTGTCCTTTGGTTGTAACTGCACTGGGCTAAACCTTAGTATTTACAGACTGAAGGCATGTCCAGCTTTTTAATTCTGCTCAGAGATACACTGCACACAGCAGTTACACCAATGTACTGAGATTAAACGAGAGCAGACACTGGCTGTACCTGTGTTTCTGTTCCAAAGCTGCCACTAAATTGAATTGTCTCACGTATTAGCCAATACAGGCTTGGAAAACAAAGCTGGCTTGAATGATAAATTTCTGAGCAAACTAGGAAAACAACCTGAAATTCTCCAGCACAGAACATCTGCAGCATGAGTGCTGCTGCCCACTGTGTAACTGTGGAGCTCTTTGCTGAGCTTACACATTTCTCTATAGACATTATCACTGTCTCCTCAAATTCAAAGCAGCGTGGATTTCAAAAGGCTTTAACTACCAGTCTTTCCTAACTGTCCTAACTGTGCCCTTCTCCAA
The DNA here is from genome assembly GCF_000696875.1 of Nestor notabilis. NCBI lineage: Eukaryota > Metazoa > Chordata > Aves > Psittaciformes > Psittacidae > Nestor > Nestor notabilis. The sequence goes on along the minus strand of NW_009917473.1, from coordinate 5,388 downwards.
AGGGACTTTTTCCCACTCCAGCTTTGTGGCTTCCTTTGCAGACTGCTCCATACCTTTTGACAGAAAGCCTTCTTCACCAGCCAGCGCTTGGTGATCCTCCTGAGGTAGGGAGGGGGCAGGCTGTACTGGATATTCAGCTGCTTGCAGGTGTTCTCAAAGGTGTCAAAGCGCACACGCCGCAGATAGCTCAGGAGTTTCTTCCGGCGATCTATATCCATCAGCATGCGGCGGCGGTTAATTTTATCCTGCAAAGATTGCAGACAGATCATTCCTCTGTTCCAATAAATTACTTACAATGGACCTGATTATGGCTGAAAGGAAACAATCAGGTTAAGGACAGTATCTTAGAACCATTTTTCTTGGCAGATATTGCAGCACGTTAGGTCACTACAAGGAGATCTGAGCAAATTTAATTTACTTGCCACTGAAATTGCTTTCTTCATTCTGTGCCTGCACCTTCACCTTCCTCCCACAGCCTTGAAGGCTGTCTCCAGCTTGTAAGCAGCAGCAAATGCCACAGTGGCTTGGAGGCAAAGGCCAAAGCGAAGGTCTACTGGCTAAAAACTCTGCTTCCCCTGAAATATACTGTTCCAGAAATAACACAAAAGCATTTACCTTTTTAATGTGAAAATAAAACGTGACTTGGCTCTGATCATTTGGGTCGTTCTTTGGAAGAGAGCATGTGTAGCCAGAGCCAAACAGGGCAACCCCCCATGGGAGAAATTTCCTCAATCTGTGTAAGAAACAGGCTTCATCCAAGTAATTTCTAAAGGTGTCTTCTGCTGAAACATTTAGTACAACTTCTGGCTTCTTATTAAAACTGAATTCTATCTCGTTTTAACCCTTCAAGCTTTTATGATTAACAAATGCACTTTTTTCAAACACAGTTGATTAATCCATTTCCCACCTTTTGCACTGCATAAAGAATCTTTAATCTATCCTGTTCCTAAACTTGCAGCTGTGATGTTTCAAATTTGGGCTCTGAACCCAGGCAGCTTTAGGTAGGACCGTGGTTGTCACCACAC
>NW_009917473.1:320-4332 GCF_000696875.1 Nestor notabilis | reverse complement strand
CTGCTGAACGTTCTCATAGGCAGAACTAAGAGAGAATACAGCTGCTGAAGTGGGAACATTAATTACACTGAAAACTAAGCAGTGAAGCCACACCTGCACCAAGGATAAATTTAGCTAAACTCCATCCAATAGTATCTGCTCAGCTGTTTCCACCAATCCAGTAACAAAAAAGAACAGGCTCTGCATCCCAGTTGGTGAGAATGTAGCTGCGACTGAGCCAGCAGCTTCCCAGCCTGGCACCAGGGAACACTTCTAACCATTTTATAAACCTTCTTAGGAAAGCCACAATCCGCAGATTGTGGAAATCTGATCCCCAGACTTAGGAAATCCCCAAATCCTTTTGTTCCTGAACTGAGAAAACAACCTGAGCAGCTGCTGTCTCAGATGTGTGGGCTCAGACTTCTGACAGTTACCTTGGGATGCTTCTGAAGATGCTCCTCGTAAGTGCGTATCTTGGCAGTCAATTTAGCAACTGTAAAGAACAGACGTAAGAAGCCGTGTGAGAGCAGCAGCAGCTTTCTGGGGTGACACAGGATCATCTGCATTCCCTCCAAATCACCAGCTGAGGACCCACTGCACCACAGCAAGTATCACCACACAGCCCTCCAAATGAGAGCAAAACAAACCACAAGGTACAACCTACACAGCCCAAGTCAGAACTATTACTATTATGAAGCTGCTTAATTAGAGGATAAAAGTTTAACGACAGCTCATATGACTTTACCTGTAAAATGCCTCTTGCAGTCAATTACTGGTGACTTTACATTCACTTCACTTGGCTTGGAGGAACAGACACAAACTAAAGGTTCTTTCTAAAAGCAGAAGCCAGCTCTTAGTGATTTCAGGCACTGGATAAAGATGCTGATAGCATCCTGAGGAGCTGAAGGATGATAAGGAGCACATCTTGGTCAAAGGCAGTGTGGCCTCCATCCCTGTGCTGGCAGCCACAGCTCTCTGATACAGAGGGAAATTTGGGTTCCCCAGCTGTATCTAGTACGTCATTTGGTAATGAACGCAGTGCGATGCTTCATGTCATATAAGCACCCCAGGCAGGATGATGCACATGCCACCCCTGGGGGTTGGATACGGAGTAGGAATCTGGAAGGTGCCCTAGCAGACATTCGCCAGCGAGTGCATGCACTGCTTCCACAATGTTCCCAAACCCTGAACCCCCTCCAGGACATACTGCAGGTGCTCTCCTGAAGGAAATTCTCCTCTCTGACAGGAAATTTGAAGTGCTGGGGTGGGAATGGCTGAATAAAAGCAGAGATGTACCATCTGCCAACAATATCCTTCTACTTTTTTAACTTACCTTGCACCTCAAAAGAGCCATTGTCATTGGGAGACCTCCTGACCTTCTCCACCAGCTGCTCTATCTTTACTTTCATCTTCTCCTTCTGTGGATAACAGCAGAGAGCATGTCACTTTCTCAGGAGCACTAAAGGTCTGAGACACCCCAGCTCTCTTCCCAAATACCCAGACAAAGGCTTTGTAATTAATAGCCTTACTCAGTGTCCATCACAAAGCATGAAAATAGTGCTGCAAAAAGGGGCCCTGCTGCTTGCAGGACAGAGTACAGCAGCAAAGCAGCACAAAAAGATCTCAGCAGAACACACAGATGCCATTGTTCAAACCAAGAGTCCAGGCACACCCTTCACCCCAAGATTACAGAAAGAGGGTGTTGAAGAGGCCCTGCTGCTCTCACAAGTGTGGGAGAGAACTGAGGCTGAGCTCACACAGCAGCAGCCTTTCCTTTTTGCATCTTTTTAAAGCTTAAGTATTAAGCAGCAAGAAACAGCAAGATCTTTGTGCTGCCTTACAATTCACTTACTTTGTTTTCTGGGCATACAAAAAGTAAAAGCAGTTTGAAGCACATCAGCTGCCCAGTGCCCTGGTTTCTAGAGCACAGGCCTCAGCAGTAACACAAGTAACAAGTAACACAGCTCGTCTCCCCTGTGGCTTCTTCTTATTTTAGTATGTAATTATCATCATAAAGATTGCATGATGAATTTTAGGAGCATAGAAGACTTTCCACTCTCACATATTTAATAGCCCCAGATTTGCAGTCACTGAGCAACAGTTAAAGTGAAGGGCATTTAACAATACAGACAGGTCTTACACAAATGTGCTCATGAGATCTGCCACATTTTTTGATGGAAGTAGAATAGAACTAACCTGGCTTGCCATTTCCAGTGACAACAGCCTTTTCACTACATCATCCACACTGCAAGAGGATTGCAGATTAGTTTATAAGCTAGAAAGGAAGTATAATTAACTGCAGAAATGAGGTTAGGTTTTCAGAACATATTCTCTTTTCTCAACCTTAATTTACTCTGCAAATCTACAGCAGCTCTCCTCCCCTCCCACGCCTGTCAGGTATAAACTGGTTCTTGCATCCTAAGGGAAATCACAGCATGGATTATGGAACATGGAGGAGTTCTGCTGCTATGGGAAGCACAGTTATTTCAAATAACGATGAAGTCTTATCAATTCCAGAAACCTGATGTGCAAACTGGGTGCTGAAGACCAACCCCAAGTAAGCACATGAGGGCAAAATAATTTTAAGACCAGCTCCTTCAAAGATCTGTGAAAGTCTCAGAAACGCCACTGGGGGCTCTCCCTGCACCACACATGAGCAGAGCTGGAATCGAAGTTTAAACCCACTCAACTCCACGTCCAGATTTCAGCAGATGCCACTCCTTTTGAGTTGTTTAACTACGCACTCTCCAGCACCTGAGTTCAAGACAGGCACAGATTACTTCTAAGATGATTATTTGTAGTGTTTCAATATTATTTCTCTTTTTTCTGCACTACAAAGCCCACAGAAGATGTGGGCAACCAGCACTGAATCTTGCATTAAGAAAACAACCTCCTTAAACAATCCTCATCAGTGGCTGCTTTTGCAAATTCGACTTTCAAAATGACTGCAATTTCTGTGCTAAACTGCAAAGCAGTGACCACAGAACATTGATTAATTACCAAGCAGGTGACAGCTTCCACACAGTGTGATTGTGCCTGAGTAAGATACAAATCTCTGAGGAGAACAGTCCTTCCCTCTCCCTGTATCATACCTATTTACTACTGGGACATTGACATAACCTTTCTTCAGCATCGTGGGAGGAAGGTCATCCAAATGGCTGGGGATGTCTACAAAGAAGAGATTAACATTTGAGGAAGAGAAGTACAAAATCAGAGCTCTGAACATACTTGCAAACTAGATCAGAGGAAACAGGCTGCAAACAAGAGAGACTGTATGCTCCAAATAAGGAGGAAGAACTTAAGAGTTCGAGCTGAGATGGAAGGAATTGAGTGAATAAAATTGGGTGCAGCCTCTTGCCTTCAGCATGTTGGATTTACAACATGTTATACAGTCCACTGAGACCAGTGATCTCTTGCTAATGGCAATTACTGATCTCCCACACATTTATGAGCTGCTGAATTTTGGCTAACTTCTAATCTTGACATACCTTTCCTTCTTTTTCTCACAGGTCTGGCGTAACATCTGGCTGTCTGAATAAAGGGGCTGCAAGCTTGATAGGAGAAAACAGAGATTTATCACTCGTGTGCTTTTTTTAGCTATGTACACATTAAATACTGCTCAGTCTGTACTGGAAAGCTGGTCAGAGTACTTAAGACTCCAAGGTAATTAGTGGCCAGCCAGGTCTGTTGTCCGAAGGAGCGTGAACAGTTCAGTGTGGTTCTCACATGGGTGCTACAAGAAACGGGTGAAGCTGTGCTGCTTCAGGGTGATCTGAACCCAAATGACGAGAACAGAGCAGCAGGAAGAGATTACAGACACCAAGCGTTTTCTCCCCAGCCACACCGTGTCCATCTGATGAACTAATTCAAGCAATTCCATGTGTGAGTTAGAGGCTGCTCTGGACTATCCCAATGGCAGAGTGCAGAAGCATTGAGACCTAGAGACAACCTTTGAGCAGCACAGCTTGCTACAGGTGAGAATACTCATCCAGAGCCTGACTTGAGGCATTCTTTGACCTTTCCAGGATGAACT
>NW_009917473.1:0-261 GCF_000696875.1 Nestor notabilis | reverse complement strand
TTTCAAGTACAGACTTTGCTAGCCCATGGACTTTCCTGCAAATGGGACGGGCTGACGAGCCCGTGAGCGCAGCTCTGGATCCTAAGGCACCAGAGCTGTGTGCCGGCTGCCAGCACAGGCACTGAGCGAAGGGCTCCGCACGCCACACCCTGCTCTCGGTGCGGGGACAACATGTGCGGAAGCCCCGCAGGACTCCAGCCCTCACCTCGGCCCAGCTCGCAGCGGCTTCCCCCGGGGATCTCCAGCCTTGGGGCTGCCTGG
>NW_009917472.1:0-524 GCF_000696875.1 Nestor notabilis | reverse complement strand
ACATGTCCAGTGTTCTGCTCAGCCGCTCGAACGGGCGGGCTGCAAATCGTTACCTTCATGGTGAATTCAACTACGATTTGCTTTTTCTTTAATGCCGCTCCACTCCCTTCCCCCGTCGCCTTAGTGGTTCCTCAGTTCCTGAGCTCGGAAGGTATCATATTGTATGATTAAGACAACACTGGTGGGTAACAAGGCATTGTTTTCACACTGCTTAGGTTTAGAAGGGGTTACTTTCACACTCTAATAGAATCATAGGATGATTTGGGTTGGAAGAGACCTTAAAGACATCTTGTTCCAATCCCTCTGCCATGGGCAGGAACACCTTCCATTAGACCAGGTTGCTCAATCACATGTGACTTTTTTACTCAGTAGAAAGTTTTTCAGTTAAAAAAAGGAAGAGTTTTCATAGAAGTAGATAGCACAGCTGTTTTAGCACAATACTTTCTGATGCCTGCTCCCCACCCCCCCGTCTCTTTACCTGTGCCTCGATCGATTTTATGGTTGTCCTGGGTTCAGCTACAGCA
>NW_009917471.1:7622-8194 GCF_000696875.1 Nestor notabilis | reverse complement strand
GAGGGGAAGGAATGGAGGGGAAGGGGTGGAGAAGAAGGGTTGGCAGGGAAGAGATGGAGGGGAAGGGATGCAGGGGAAGGGTCTGAAAAGGGATGGGGAGAAGGAATGAGGAGGAAGGGATGGTGGGGAAGGGATAGTGGAGAAGGAATGGGTGGGAAGGAATGGAGGAAAAGCAATGGAGAAGGGATGGAGAGAATGGGATGCTGGGGAAGGGATGGAGGGGAAGGGATCAAGAGGAAACAATGGAGAAGGCTTGGAGAGGAAGGGATGAAGGAGAAGGGATGGAAGGGTTGGGATGGAGAAGGGATAGAGGGGATGGGATAGTGGGGAAGGGATGGAAGAGAAGGAATGGAGGGGAAGGGGTGGGGAAGGGGTGGAGAAGGGATGGAGAGGAAAGGTTGGAGGGGATGGGATCAAGAAGTGATGGAGAAGGGATGGAGGGGATGGGATTTCACTTCCCCTTTGCCAGGGCACAACACCAGGGAGCACAACAATGATGTGAGCTACGTTTTGCCTCCAGAGAAGCTCCTCGGCAGCGAAAGGTGGGTACATTACCAGCGAAATCAGTGGCA
>NW_009917471.1:4342-7593 GCF_000696875.1 Nestor notabilis | reverse complement strand
ACGTCTCTTTATGAGTCTTATTCCTTCTCTCCTTTAAACAGAACCCGTGGCTGCCACCGGCGTGCCCTCCACCCCTGTGATCCCCCGTGTTCCCAGCTCCCGATGCGCGGCTGAGGGGGATTTGCAGAGAGCTGCAGGAAACCCAATTTCCTATGGAAAAGCAGCTTCTCTTCGCTCCGGCCTCCTTCTCCCCGGCCAAGAACTCCTCAGCTCCTTGGCTGGTTGGAAACAGATTTCACAAGTGGGTCAAAGCCATGGGGATAAAGGAGACGGGGTGAGAAGGGAGATGGGAGCTGTCGGGATGGTGCTCAGTGGGCTCAGCCCTATATGAGACATCAGAGCATCCCCACCGGGTGCAGCCACACCTTTATTCTTCCATTTGCCTTTAATACCTGTATTCTTGTGGAGCACAGATGAGTCCCAGGGGGATATGTTTGAGGTGGGACTCCAGCCTGGGAGAGCTCCAGAGGGACCAGATGCTCCGGCTTCCCCAGTTGGTTTTGGGATGAGACGCATCTGCCCTGGTGCTGCTGACGGGTCCCTTTGCCCCTCGGTGCCTCAGTTTCTCCATCTCCCAAATCATAGAATCCTGGAATGGTTTGGGTTGAAGGGAGCTTAAAGCTCATCTAAAGCCACGGGCAGGGACACCTTCCACCTGCCCTGGGCAGGAACATCTTCCACTAGAGCAGGTTGCTCCAAGCCCCTGTGTCCAACCTGGCCAGGGATGGGGCAGCCACAGCTTCTCTGGGCACCCTGTGCCAGCACCTCAGCACCCTCCCAGGGAAGAGCTTCTGCCTCAGAGCTCATCTCAATCTCCTCTCTGGCAGGTTGAAGCCATTCAAGAGGAGCAGATTTGGGTGTCATGGGGTGAAAAGGAGCCACAACATCACCGCGGGCGATGGCTGGGCACCATCTCACCGGGACTTCACCTGGTCCAGCCCCATCTCTGACAGAGGCGCTGGTAAAGCCAACGTCTGTCACCGGGGGTTAAAGGGCTCTTGTTAACACGCTGTTTGCTGTGAATAAATCCTTGTCCCCCTAAACCACCGCTCGATTATTAAAGCCACCACTGGAGCCGGCCTGACGCAGCAGTGATGGGCGAGCGGGGCCCAGCGGAGAAGCCGCGGGAGCTTCCATGCTGCTGGAGCATCCCCAGGTAGACCTGTCCCCATCCCCTCCATGGGGCAAATCCCACTGTGCCCCTATGGATAACTGCAGCACCTCAGTCCCACTTTAACCCCCATCTCTTGCATAGAGGTTTTCCTCCCCCCCTCAAATCCAGCATCCCTCGGGAATGGTTTCATGGCACTTCCCCATCCCCTCACCCCATGAGATTGAGCCGTGCTTTAATGAACCATTTCATCAGCTCTGCTCCTGAAGTAAGAGGCAGAGATTCATTGGAAGCGGCTGCGATTCCCATGGGATGGTTACACCGGGACCCTGGGATCGCTGCAGGACCCTGGGATCACTGCAGGACCCCAGGATCACTGCCTGACCCTGGAATTGCTGCAGGACCCTGGGATCGCTTTGGGACCTTGGGGTTGCCATGGAACCCTGGGATTGCTGCCTGATCCCGGGATTGCTGTGGGACCCTGGGATCACTGCAGCAATCTGGGATCACTGCCTGGCTGGAAGGAGGGTGCTGAGCACCCCGGGATGCAGACAGCTCCAGGACCAGCACTTGGGGCAGACCAGGCTCCATCCAGCCTGGTACCCAGGGCAGGGCAGCAGCAGGGATGCGCTTGGGATGGGACATAACAGCAAAGGACACCCTTGGGCGTCCTATCAGGGCTCTTCTTCCTCATGGTCTGTATGTTCCCAGGCCTAATTCCTAACTCGGCAGCAGGAGTGATTTCCCCAGGAGAGCATTTAGAAGGGAGATTGAATGAGGAATTTACTGCCAGCATGAAGAGGGCACCAGATCACTTATTTATGAGAACTTCTTGACAGATCTGCTGCTCAATAATTGATGGCAGCAGCGTTTAGTCAGGGTCACCAGTGAATCATTCACCTCTTATCAACTAGAGGAGGGCTTCTGAGATGCCCACTGATGATCTCCCCCAGGTTTGGGGCTGGAAATAGGCAACTGATGTCGTCTCCAACTGAGGTGTCCCTAGATCCCGGAGACCTGAAGCTCGGTGCTGGGATGGGTTTTGGTGCCAAAGGACTGGTGCTTTTGGGGAGGAAGAAGTGTTGATGCACTGAGAAGCAGCTCCTTGTGCAAGAGATGAGGAACCCGGGTTCATGTCACGTCCTCGAGGGGCTCTGAGCAGAGTAACCTCATCTTGCCCCAGATGGGGACACCGAGGCAGAGGGGACGCTGTTCCCAGAGCTCATCGATGCCATGGGGATGGTCCCTCCGGAGCAGTGAAGCCGGAGCGCTCAACCCCTGCTGAGACCCCATCCCTGGCCTTGGTGCCTTTGCCCCTGGTCACGATGTGGACAGTGGCCACCAGCAGCACCAGCGGCACGAAGACCCCGGCCATGAGATAACCCTTCACCAGGCAGTAGCAGTCCTGAGCCCGGCGGGGCCCCGGGGGCTGCCCCCCACCCGTGTCCTGCATCCTGGGGTCCCCAGCACCGGGCTCCGTTGCTCCCTGGGGTTCCACAGTGCTCCCGATGGGTCCCGTGGTGTCACCAGTCCCGGGCACTGGCTCTGCAGATGCATCTGTGGGCACAGGACACAGTGTGAGCCATGGGGCAGGGGCCAGGGCACTGGCCTTGGGTGCCACCAGCGCTGGGTGCAATGGGTGCAGTGGGGGCAGTGGGTGCAATGGGTGCAATGGGTGCAATGGGGGCAGTGGGGGCAGTGGGTGCAGCAGGCATTGAAAGAGGAAGGGAGATTTCCCCATGGACCACATGCCCATCCTGAGCTCCTCCACCCGACCAAGGGGAAATGCTGTGGTGGGCTCATGACCACGGAGCTCGTGGGTTGACAGCTCATCCCCTGCTACAGGTTGGGCAGTGGGTGCAATGGGTGCAATGGGTGCAATGGGGGCAGTGGGGGCAGTGGGTGCAGCAGGCATTGAAAGAGGAAGGGAGATTTCCCCATGGACCACATGCCCATCCTGAGCTCCTCCACCCGACCAAGGGGAAATGCTGTGGTGGGCTCATGACCACGGAGCTCGTGGGTTGACAGCTCATCCCCTGCTACAGGTTGGGAGAGAAGTGATTCAGAGCAGCCTGAGGAGAAGGATTTGGGGGTGCTGGTCTGTGAAAAGCTCCCCATGACACAGCTTAAGTGTGATCTC
>NW_009917471.1:3588-3964 GCF_000696875.1 Nestor notabilis | reverse complement strand
TGAGATGAGCTCTGAGGCAGAAGTTCTTCCCTGTGAGGGTGCTGAGGTGCTGGCACAGGGTGCCCAGAGAAGCTGGGGCTGCCCCGTCCCTGGCAGTGTTCAAGGCCAGGTTGGATGCAGGGTCTTGGAGCAACGTGCTCTAGTGGAAGGGTTGGAACTGGGTGATCTTAAGGTCTTTTCCAACCCAAACGAGGCTGGGATTCTATGATTCTATGCCTAGTGTGGACCCAACACAAACCTGGTCCCCTCAACCCTCCTCCCTCCATCCTTGGACTCACCAAGAACCACCAAGGAGTAGTGAAAGGTCTCTGGGTTGGTGGGGTCGAACAGAGTGTCCACGCCCACCTCGTACCTCCCGCTGTCCGATGGCTTCAAG
>NW_009917471.1:3332-3545 GCF_000696875.1 Nestor notabilis | reverse complement strand
CCAGCGAGAGGCTGGTGGGGTGGATGAGCAGCCGGCCCCGGAACTCAGGCAGGAGGTCAGTGGTGAACATCCTCTCCCTGGGCTTGGCCTCGGCGATGTGGGTCCCTTTGGACCTCCAAGTGACCCGCACGATGTCATCGGACAGGAGATGCAGGGCTGGGAAGGACAAGGACCGTCCCTTCAGCCCCTTCAGCAGCTCACTCGCCACGACGA
>NW_009917471.1:2012-3241 GCF_000696875.1 Nestor notabilis | reverse complement strand
GCTAGGATGCTCCAACCCCCCGCCACAGCCTCCCAGCCCCAGGAGCATCCTTACCCGTGGTTGCCACCAGCAACACGCAGCAGAGAAGCATGGTCCCAGCTCCGGCCATGTCTCCTCTGCGTGTGTGTGGGGCTGAGCAGATGCTGCGGTCCCTGACCCATGGGAGTCCCACAGGGGCAGGAAATCCCCGGCTGCGCTGACAGAGAGAGTTGCACAAGGCTTATCACCAGGAAGGACACTGGTGGGTGCTGCTGGGTGAGGGAAGTGGTGGCTGGGTGGTGGGATGGGCCCCATGGAGGAAGCTGTGGCAGTTGGTGCATGACAAGACGTGCTGAGGAAGAAGAGGAAGGGGCAGCTCCCACCGCACCAGCATCCCTGGCAGTGTTCAAGGCCAGGTTGGACACAGGGGCTTGGAGCAACCTGCTCTAGTGGAAGGGGGCCCTGCCCGTGGCTTTGAATGAGCTTTAAGATCCTTTCCAGCCCAAACCATTCCAGGATTCCCTGATTCTGTCTTGTGCAGATGATGAATATCCCAGGAGAGGTGGTGGGACCAGGCTGGGGTTTAAGATCTCGCTTGTTGGGTGGGACTGGCCGGGCAGACCTGGGGTCCTTCCCCTGGGCATCCCAGCACCTTTCCTATTGAAGCCAGCTGGGAACATGGACTCTGAATTCCCAGGACAGGGGAATTTTCTCTGGGGACGTTCAGTCCCGCTCTGCGGTGCCCTCGGTGGGAACCTGCAGGACCCATCCTCCATCCCTATCCCATTCCAAAGCGAAGCTTTCCGTCCACTTATTGCTTCCCCCAGGTTATTGGGAACCAAGGCACAGATCCAGGGCTCAGCTCCTGCGGGATGGGCGCTGAGGAGGGGTGTTTGTGTGTAAGGGACCAAGGGCCAGGCTGAGCCCCCCGTGGCCAAACCCATCGCGGGTCCCACGGAGCGCGGTCGGGTGCTGCCACCTCTCGGGCAGAGCCGAGCTCCGGCCCGGGAGCGCGTTTTAGGTTCAATTCAGGTGATTTTGGGCTCTCCACAGTCGAGGATTTTCCTCCTCCCATGGTTTAGGAGCCGGGTGCAGGCAGGAGGCCACGGGGATGCTCTGCGAGAGAAAAGTACTTAGGAAGGCGCCTGTTTGCAGAGGGGGAGCTGAAGGGGTCCCTGTGGTGTTAATCCAGGTGGAAACCCTGCCCAGGATGACCACCCGCTTCCCACTCCCACCTGCGCATCCCAAAC
>NW_009917471.1:0-1891 GCF_000696875.1 Nestor notabilis | reverse complement strand
CGCCCTGTGCTCCTTATGGAGCAAGTTTTGCTGGAAGTGGGATGAGGACCCGCGGATGATGCGCTGAATAAGAACACCCTCTGCAATGCGGTGCTTGCGGGAGGCAGCGTCTCCCCGTCCTCCCGAACGCTGCCTGCGAGATGTGCTAAATGCTTCCCTTTCATTCCTGTCTTCCCTTTTTGTTTCCCAGTCTCTCCTGTGGATCGAGCTCCCTGGGCGCAGCTTTCCCAGCCCAGGGAAGGTCTCCTGGAGGGAAATTGTTCCCTACATGGGGAGTGGAGCCTGGACAAAAGCTCTAATTCATCGGCTCAGCCCCGTCTCCGGAGCTGAGGCTTCAGCCTTGCAAGATGCTGCTTTTCCCTTTGTAGCCTTAATTAGGTTTTTGCTTGTCTGCCTGCGAGGGGGAGGAAGGGGCTTTGGAATCCAGAGGGAAAAGCCAAAGGAGCTGCTCCAGACGGCTCCATCTAGGCTTGGGGGGGGTGGGGTGGTGTTTGGTCAGGCCGTGCCTCAGTTTCCCCTACTGAATCACTTGGCACTTCCTTACGGATGGGTGATGGAGCAGAACCCATAAGTTTGCGCATCCAGAGGGCACACAGCAGGTTCCACTCTAGCAGGAAACCCACAGAGCTGATCCCATCCCTCTCTATTCCCCATGTCCTGGCCTTTTCCCAAGACTTTTACTGGGAATCTGCCCCTTTCCCAGCTGTTGGCCCACTTTTCCCAGCAGAACCAGCCAACGGCCCCTGCTGGGGGTGGCTGTTCTGCAAGTGGGGTTCCCATCTCGTCCCATGTTCCCAGCCACAGTTTTCCTGCTGCATCCAACCTGGGAATGGCTCGGGACCACCACGGAGGCAATGAGCTTACCATAAGGAGATTAGCAGGGCGGATAGGGGGGCAGAAGCAGACGGCGGGACGATGGGATTAGAGGCCACCAGCATCCCATCGTGTCTCTTGCTCTCTTCCAGCAGCACTGTGGTGACGCTGCTGGGCAGGGGACAGCGTGGGGACAGGGAACACCGAGCCCCAGGGGGGCTCTGCTGGGCTTGCCCATCCCTGATGTCCCAGGAAAAGCCTGGCTCATAGGAAAACCACTCTCAGGATGAACTCAGGGACATCTCACACTGCTTTAAAGAGGTGGCATCTGTTGGTTGGGGATGGATAAGGGACCAGCAAACTGCTGCTGTGCCCAGATAACACAATGGTCCTTCCCTGTGGTGCCCCAAAGGAAGAGTGCGGATGTTTGGGAGAGGGAATAAACCTCCAGCAGTGAGAGGGTGACACTCTAAGGCGTGTTAATGCAGGTCTGGGGGGATGCTCCTCAGTCCCCACATCCCGATCCCATCAGGATGGCTCCGATCCCATCAGGATGGCTCCATCCCAGCCCGAGGGGTCTGGCAGGATGGAGGGTGGTGGAGCCTGTCCCTTTTTGCTCCAAACCGAGGGAGAAGCCCAGTTTGGGATCTTGTGCCCTGGGTGGTTGGAGGAGAGCATCATCTTCAGGGTGAAAACCCTTGGCCAGTTTGCTGTGTCCTCTCCAGAGAACAGCCCAGAACTTGTTCAAGAACCCAAAATACAGAACATCAGGGGAAGAAAAGTATGTTTTCCTTTAATCCATGCTCAAGCAGGTTAACAGCTCTCCATGGCTTAAAGCAGCTCCTTTCTTGGGGTGTTTGAGGCTGGAGCTGATGCACAAAGCGGAGCAGGGGCTGGTGGCTGCTTTGCAGGCTCCCACTTTGGGGGGATCCTACCCAGCACACGAAGAGCCAGGCACACGGCAGGGAAGGGATCCCTGCTGCCGGATGAGGACATGTGTGATGGCCACGGCTGCGACCAGGCTGCCCAGCACCAGCAGACAGAGCAGTCCCTTCACTCTGCAGTAGTACCTCGAAGT
>NW_009917470.1:0-771 GCF_000696875.1 Nestor notabilis | reverse complement strand
AGAGATAGATAGAGATAGATATAGATAGATAGATATAGAGACATAGAGAGATAGATAGATATAGAGAGATAGAGATAGATATAGATGTAGATAGAGATAGAGATACAGATAGATCGATAGAGAGAGATAGAGAGATAGATATAGAGACATAGAGAGAGAGATAGATATAGATTGATATAGAGAGATGAGAGAGAGAGAGAGATAGATGAATGATAGATAGAGATAGATATAGAGAGAGATAGATATATATAGAGAGATAGATATAGATATAGATAGATAAAGATATAGATAGATCGATAGAGACATATAGATAGATATAGATAGATAGAGAGACATAGAGAGATCGATAGATAGATATAGAGACAGACAGATATAGATAGATAGAGATAGATATAGAGAGATAGAAAGATAGATATAGAGAGATATAGAGAGATAATAGATACATAGAGAGATAGATAGCTATAGATAGATAGATAAATATAGAGAGAGATATGAGAGAGAGAGACATAGAGATAGAGATGAGAGAGGTAGAGATAGAGAGATAGATAAAGATAGAGAGAGATAATGGAGAGCTATAGATAGAGATGAAAGCTAGCGATAGACACATAGAGATAAATCAAAAAATGAACGAATGAATAAAAATAGAAAAACCCTCTGAAAAATGTCAGAAAACACCCTTGCGAGAACCCCCCTTAGGAAATCTCTGAAATCTTCAGCATTAAGTCTCCAGTTGAAACCTCAGTCAAAGCGATTCTAAGGCGGCGCTGAGCT
>NW_009917469.1:1038-2561 GCF_000696875.1 Nestor notabilis | reverse complement strand
GCAGCCACGCCAGAGCGAGCAGCAAGGACTGTGCTGTCAGCAGCAGCGTGGCACAGACCCCTCCAGCCTCAGCGGAGGACACGGAGCAGGACAGGCGCTCGGGGCGCGCTCCTGGGGACCGGGGGGACGGCAGCCCTTGCCCAGCACCAGCAGAGAGCCCACCTCGCTCCACACCCTGCTCACAGCCACACTTGAGGAGCCTGTCTTGAGCGCCCGTTACCGTAATTCTGGACTGCCGGGGAGGCATTTGGATTTTCCTTTGTTACTATTTCTCACTTCACCATCATCCTTAACCCATGAATTCCTCTTAGTGCAGAGGTGGAGCAGCCAGGACGGAGAAGAGGTGCTGCAGTGACCTTCCCTGGGAAGAGCCTGTGTGTGCTTGTGTGTAAGAGCCTGATGGAAGTGGGATGAGGCGGCCACTCTGGGTCCTTGCCCCAGCTTTTCCTTGTCCCCTGTTTGTCCCCCATGGTCATGTTTGCAGTCCGGATCACAGCCATGAGCTGGTTTGGGACAGACCGTGTGTGTGTGTGGCAGCTTCGTGTTAGAATAGCAGCTGCATGTGGACAGGGAGTGGGTTTTCAGACCCCCTCGGGAAAGCGGGTGAAACCTGGTCACCTCCCCTTCCCCTTAGAGGGAAAAGGAGCTTCAGCCCTTCCCCAGAGACTAGATCTGCTCCTGCCAGGGCAAAGCTGGGCAATAACCAAAGCAGAAGCTGCAGTTCAGCCCCATCTTTTCTGTCCTTGAGCTGTCCCCAGTCCGTGGGATTTGGGGGTGGAAGCTGCTGTGTCCAGGTTGGAGCTTCCATCCCAGGCAAGAGCCATCTGTGCCACTGGTGACCACTGGGAAGGCATTGGGAGCCTGCTCTTATTTGTGTGTGGCCAGCAGAAAGCAGGGTAAAATGGTCTCCAGTCCCATGCACTGGGAGCCTGTGGGGATGTCTGGGGACATCAGCTCTGCCCTGGGGATGGCGTTTGCTTTTCAGTGCCTTGTCCCTGCCGCGGGACACGTTCGTGTCCAAGATCAGCCCCATCCCAGCGCAGAGAGCGGCTTTTCCCTGGCTCAGCTGTTGCAGGAGGTGGTTTAGCAAAGAACCAAAACAAGCCAGGACGTTTCAGCTGATTTTCCCTCCTTTCCTCAGGAGCTGCCTGTGTCTGACCCCTCTGCCCTGCGCCTGCCGGGCTGGGAACAGGGACAGGCTGGACTCACACCAGGGTTTACAGGGACAGGTAGAGGGGAGACACTCGGGGCTGCAGCGTGTCCATAGGGCTGAGAGGAGGAGGAACAAGGTGGAGAAGGGAGGTGCCTCATGGGGTGCTGCCCTTGGGGGGAGCTGTCACTGTGCCCCCCGAGTGCAGAGTCATCTCCCTGCAGCTGAGCAGAGCCTGGAGTCCATTCTCTCAGAGGGCTCTTGCACATGTTCCAGCAGTTTCCACCAGGAAAAGGTTTCCATGTTGGTGCCAGGGGGCTTGAAGCCCCCTCTCTTCACTGTCTCTGCATTTCCCACCCCCAGGCCCCCCCTT
>NW_009917469.1:685-976 GCF_000696875.1 Nestor notabilis | reverse complement strand
AGTGGGAGGGTGGGAGGGAAAGGGAGGGAGGGGAAACCAAACCAAATGCTTTGATGAATGAAGAGTAGAGTTCATTCTATTTAATTAATGTACAAAATGTGTTTGTATATAATAATAAATATTATCTCTAACGGTGCTGCCGGGGTGTCCTGCAGCAGCTCTGCTGGGAGGGGGCTCTGAGGAGCATCCCGAGGGATGTGCCAGGGAAAAGGCTGCGGGGAGGGAAGATCTTTTGCTGTGCTGTCGCCTGGTCCCTGTACAGCTGCCCACAGCTGGATTTGGGGGGTATTT
>NW_009917469.1:0-673 GCF_000696875.1 Nestor notabilis | reverse complement strand
GGGCGTTTCCCTGCTCTACAGGGACCGGCGCATCCACCTCTCACCATCCACCCACGGTGAGGCTGGAGATCAGCTTTGCTGTCCCGGAGCTGCCTCTCCTGGAGGGACATTTGGGTCTTGGCCTGTCCTGCTGCCGCATCGCTGCGCTGTGGGATGAGGGCTACTCACCTTCCTCCTCCTCCTCCTCTTCTCTGCTGCCTTGCAGTGGGGCTGAGCTGGGCCGTGCTGGTGGGTGCCTGCAGTGGAAGGAGGCGAAGTGTTACCCTCACCCCGAGTGTTGCTGCATTGAGGATGCAGCTGGAAGGCAAAAAGCAGCTGTTACTTGTCTCCACCATTTTTTTTTAGTGTTACCCTCACCCCGAGTGTTGCTGCATTGAGGATGCAGCTGGAAGGCAAAAAGCAGCTGTTACTTGTCTCCATCATCTTTATTTATGTGATTTAATCCCTCGGCCTTGAGGAAGGAGCTGTGGGGGGTCTCATATCCCATCCCACTGCCTAAACCCCACCTCCAAACTCACAGCCCATCCCATTGCCTAAACCCCCATCCCAAAACTCGCATCCCATCACTGCCTAAACTCACATCCCACCCCAAACTAAACCCCTTCAGCTGGGGCAGCTGCCCTCAGTTTAAACCCCAGGAAGGGGAGATGAGGAAGAAGCTGTGGGGGGGGAA
>NW_009917468.1:413-1011 GCF_000696875.1 Nestor notabilis | reverse complement strand
ACCCCAAGTGCCTTCACAGCGGGAGCCGCCGGCGTCACCACGCTGGATTTTCCCTCTTTTTGGCTTATTCCTTGTTTCCCAGCACAAGAAGGGTGTTTTTTTGGGGGGGGGAGGTGCGTGAGGCACCGCAGCCACCCCCAAACCGGGACACCCAGCCACGCTTTGCCAAAGAAACGCTCCTGCCCTCACCCCGCATGGGGGATTTGGGGGGAATTATCGGGGTTTTGGGGCTTCTGCAGATGATGGAAGGAGCCGGAGGGGGGTCACCGGATGTTGGGACCCCTCATTGTGGCCGCCATAGCTTCCCGCTTCCGCCTCCGGCAGGGATCTTCCACCTCCGACAGGGATCTCCCACCTCCGGCGGGGATCTTCCGCCTCCAACAGGGATCGCCCACCTCCGACAGGGATCTCCCGCCTCCAACAGGGATCTTCCGCCTCCAACAGGGATTTCCCACCTCCCGGGTGCCAAAATAGTGGTTTTTTATGAGATAAATGAAAAACAATGGGAAAAACTCCAAGGAATGTTCATTAAAGTGGTTTTCCCACTGCTCCTTCCCCCTCATCCAGCTCTACCGCAGGGTGAATCCCACCATTCCTG
>NW_009917468.1:0-363 GCF_000696875.1 Nestor notabilis | reverse complement strand
GGGTGCCAGAATGTCTTTAGGGATTGTGTTAGGGTTTTATAGGGATATTTGGGATCCTAGAAGGGATATGGGTGCATCGTGTCAGGGATAAGGGTGGATTGTGTCAGGGAGGGGCATGGATCCTGTCAGGGATATGGGTGGATCCGGTTGAGGATGGGGATGGATCCTGTTGGAATAAGGATGAATCTTGTCAGGGATAAGGGTGGATCCAATTAAGGATGGAGATAGATCCTGTTGGGATAGGGATGGATCCTGTTGGGATAGGGACAGATCCTGTCAGGGATAAGGGTGGATCCAGTCAATGACAGGGATGGATCCTGACAGGGATAAGGATGGATCCTGTGGGATCTGCTAAGGGAACCC
>NW_009917467.1:5737-15868 GCF_000696875.1 Nestor notabilis | reverse complement strand
GGCCAACATCTTAACGGCCCGGGTAGAGCAGGGCTTGGTTACTGCGGTGAGGCCGCTGATGGTGGGAACTAGGAAGTTTTATCTCGGAGAAAAAGAACTTTAATACACAGCTGGGAGACAGTGATGCAGTTCCAGACTGCGAGATGCTGTCAGTGAGGAACATGCCTTCAGCTACTTGGAGAGTTCAAATACGTGGATCTTTGCGGACCGTCTTTGCAGATTGCAGTTGTGAGGAGGACCGAGAGGAGCTGTCATACACAGACATTAAATTATCACTTTTTGTTCCAGGAAACTTCAGAGTTGATTTCTAAATATTCAACTAGAGAGTATCCTCAGTTACTACAATGACGAGAGAACTTTAAGTAATTGATTATCAGTGCAAATTGTGCAATACCTTATGTAAAGTGTTGCAAAATAATAGTGTTCTGTGACTAGCATTTAGTAGTGTAAACTATGAAATTATGCAAGAATAGCCTCTAACAGTTTGCGGGGGGGGTGGGGGTGGCGCTTGTTTTTGCAGGTCTGTGAGTCAAGTGTGTGTGGAAAAATCACTCCTGTTCCGAAGTAACACCCCTTATCCTACTGATAGCGTTCCTGTCCCTGGTGGACATGACCTGTTCTGTGTGCAGCTGCATGACTGTAAGTAGCCTTTCTTTCCATGCATTTAAGTCACAGGTTGCCTCTGTTTAGGGAATCTTTTTTTTTTTTTTTTAAACTTTCAACTCACATGATATATAATAATTTTTACTAAGTATTTGGGCTGTTATAGTTCCAGAGAGACCGTAGTGACACAGGATCCGATCTCCAAAGACAAACAAAAATAAAGATCATTGCACTCAGTTAGAGTCTCTGGCTAAACACAGATCAACTTCTATTAATTGTTTCTGTATCTGAGATACCTTAGTTAGTTTGCTGCACTTAAAGCAACAAATAAGGGTTGATGTTTGAAATGTACCACTGTTAGCCTTATCAGAAAGTGATTTTTTTTATATCATGGATTCTTTATCTCATGTACTTATTTTCATACTTTTTTCTCTGCTGGCAATGCTTTTTCTCTAGGAATCATATATGCTTGTAGGATTAACACGCCATTAACTCTTTTTTCCTCTTTCTGCTTTCCACATTGTACTTCATTTGGCAGATTTGATGTCCATCTCTCTGGCAGTCATTGAAATTCACTCACATTTGAACACTTACGGTTTTCGCCTTTGAGTCTTTTGTCTGGGAGTTTTGACCCACAGCCCCATCTACTTCTGACCCAAATCATAGGGCATTTTAGGTTGGGAGGGGCTCGGGAGGTTAAGTGGTCCAACAGCTAGTCAAAACAGGATTAGGATCCCATTATCTAGTCCTGCTTTCAGGCCTTCACAGATGATGACTGAATGTTTTGCATACAGGGAAGAGCAGAGAAACAATGGCAGCATCATAGTACATAGTATGATAGGTAATAGTGCTAGAACTTCACCCATTCCAATTTTCAGTAGATCTCAGAGTAAAGATGAATTTTGATGAGGGTTTAACCACAGCTGAAAGTGCCATCGGGCTCCTGGGTATTGCAGCCTCTAACTTGGAGGTAGCTAAACTTTATCCTTTTCCCATACCACCCATAGTATCATAGAAATAGGATTAGAAGAATTCTGAATCTGTAATCTTGTCCAAATGAAGAATCATCTGTGTCCAGACTGATGACACCAGATTTTTCTGTCCATTGATTATTTGGGCCCTGTATCTGTCACATGATTTGGCCCACAGAAGAAGCCATAGACATTTGATTGCACATGTCTGTTAGGCGTAGCACACCTGGGAACAACAGAATTCACTGCTCATGTAGCCTTTTCCTATTCTGTGCTTGTTCGAAGAAATCTGAGAAACTTTATTTGAGATCACCTGAAGGATGATAAAGTTCTCTGCTAGGAACAGCCTTCTCCCCTTCGACCTTCCCCAAGGAAACAAAGAAATGCATATGTTCTCATCAACTGATTGTGGAAGAAGCCCTTCCAGGACGGATGTGACATGAGCTGCCTCTGCCAGAAATACAATCAAGCTGGCTCCAGATGGCCTCCTGGAAAAGGGCGAGTGGGAACAGGCTCTGACCCTAATGAACTGTCATGGCCAGTAACAAACATGTTGTGACACACAAGCACCATTCACCATTGCTAACAGATACCAGAGTAGTGTTCAAGGTTTACTAATACTTCTTTGAGATACTTCTAAAAGATGCAGGTTTTTTTCTTCCTCTGCTTGTCACTAATATCTCTTTCCATGACTGTCTTCATTCTTTCCTGGCTGCAGTACTCTTTCAGCTGTTTTTCTTGACGTGTAACACTTCTTTGCTTCTTGCAACGTCATCTTTCGTGCCTATTTTTTTGACTATTGCCATCTTTCCATTGCTTTTTCTACTTTTTCATACTGTTGTTCCCCATCTGACAGCTGTTCATAACTCTGGCAATCCTCTAACCTTGAGAGCACATCACACACTATCTTCTCTTTCTTTTGCCCCCTCTGTAGCCCTTTCTTCCTTTGCATTTTTTCCCAGTACTGCCTGTCTTGTGCTAAGGGTTGAGTTTCATGTATGTCTTAAAATGATTTTAGACTGTATTGATACTAAATGGAGCAGTGTGACTGCTCACCACATCCCTAACAGTACCTTCTGTCTGATGATCCTGTAGCTGGCTGAGTCAGGCAGTCTTGCTGATCCAGCTGAAAGTAATTCTTTAAGAGGAAGAGATCAGTTCTCAGCAACAGTTGGAAATACTGGATATTTTCAAAATGTATAAAATACTTTTAAAAGCATTCCTGTTTCACATACTAGCTCCTCAAGATAACAACTCTTTAGCCTTTGCAGGTGTTGGGAGACTATTTCTGCTATTTCCACTTCTAAATCAGTGGAAGAACTCATACAAGTGCATTTTAAAGTTACAAGAATCATCCATAAGCCTGACTCCTGCTTGTTTTTTTGTTGTTTGTTTGTGGGGGTTGTTTTGGTTTGGGGTTTTTGTTTGTTTGATTTTGTTTCAGTTGGGGTTTTTTGGTTTGTTTTTTTTTTTGTTTTTTTTTTTAGTTTACTGGTTTCAGGCAAATTAAATTGTCTGAAATTCTTTTCTTTTTTTCCCTTTTCTACAAGATTACACAGCCTTTAGTAGCTGGTGTGCTTTCTCTGCTTTCTCAAGTAGACTGCGCTATGAACAAGTTATATATGTCTTTTCTCTGAAAACTTGAGCAGTTTGAATATCTTGAGTTTTGCTGCAGAAGGCCTTTTCTTCCAGTTTTCAGGTATATTTTGCATTATGTAGAGTTGTCCAATAATAGAGTACTTAAAGAACTGCATTCCAAAGAAAAGAAATGGTTGTGATTAGCACACCTAGTACAACTACCAGTGCTTTCTTTTCAGTGTAATGATTATACCATCAAGTGAATAATGAGAAAGCTGTTCTGTGCAACTATTTTTGTTACTAAAATAGGAGCTTAATACTCCTTTGGCCTTTATGTCCTTAAAATATTTAAGATGGACTAATGCTGTATTTGGATATAAAAAAGCTTTTATTTCTGCTTGCTTCTCTGTACATCTGAGGATCTATCTGCTCAACCCTTGAACAACAGAATTACATTGAGAGCTGAAGTTTTGGATGTATTCTTCACCCTTCCCTTCCCCTCTCCCCAGCCTACTAAACAACCTAAATTCTTCTTTGGTACTACTGTAATTGAGGATACTGCCACTCACTCCTGTTGTCAGGATGATCTGTAGTTCCTCAAACCTTGTAAGATGTTTTATTTGGATGTATTAAAAAATTTATTGTTTATTGACTAATTAGAATGAGTCTTCATAGTGTATCCTTCATAACTTCCCATTTTTTTATGACAGTGTTTTAGCAGGAATAATACATTAAACCGTTATAACCACACTGAATACCACTGGCTCAGGAGGACATTACTGTGGAATACCAATAGAAAGTCTGGGGGGTTTAGGCCTATTCTTGATTCATACTTATTTTGAGTTTTACCAACCTTAATTATTTTGAATCTATTTAATGTAGCCTTTTGTGGACTCACATATTGGTAGTGTTTTGTCATTGAAATGTCGTGTGTGTCTAATTTGGGCATCTTACACATAATAAGATAGTTGCCTTAAGCAGTTCCCATGCTTTTTGGAAAATTGCATTTGTGTATTAACACCTGTTTCCCATGTTTTCCCATGAAACTGTACAAACTACTACTCATTATATCATATTAGCCTGTTGGCAGTGTTACTATGGATTACTTAATACAAGGCACTATCTAGTTTATCATTACTGAAGTTTTTCCTTTAAAAATATTCACTTCGCCTTAGATCAATTTTTTTTTCTAGTAATTTGACATTGGCAATTTTTTTCCTCCTCATTTCAACCTTCAGCAAAGCTGAACTACTACCAACAGCCACAGGATATCAAAGAATCTGATTTTTTGAAGTTCTCAAAGAAGTATGGCAGACACTCTTTTGTAGCACCATCACAAGTCCAGTCATCATTCTCTCCCTTTTACCGGGTAAGTTGAAAGAAAATAGCAATCAGTTTGCAGATATACTTTTACTAAAGCTGTCTGCAATGAGATATAATGAGAACAGATTGAAAGATGCTCATTTTTCTACCTATAATCTATATTAATCTATAATCTATATTAGCACTCTATATTTCTACCTATAATCTATATTATTATAATAATCTATATTTCTACCTGTAATTTATATTATCAGTTCTTTTCATTCCTTATTGTGTAATAATAAAAAAAAATCTGATTAGTTTTCTTGTATTTAAAATTTTGGACAATCCTTTAGACAAAACTGGGTGTACACTAAGGAGAAGTATACATTTGCCCATGTGCCCTGACTATATCATTGTCTTGCACTTGGCCTTAGTATTCCACAGTCACTTTGTCTATGATATCTCCAAATTGTCTTTGCAGGCTGGGGATCCAATCCTAATCTACTTTGATTCATCATCTGTACTGAGCACACTCAGCCAGCCAGTAAAAATGGGATCCAGTGGACTTTGTGTTGATGGAAATCCTGCTGGTTAGTAGACGGGGAAGAATTTCTCAGTGTGGTTTGCTTGTTTTATCTGTTGTCATGTCTTAACTCAGGCTTCCTGGACAGTAAAAGCACAAGCTGTACTCGGATTTTTGCCAACTTGAGCAAGAGCTGCATTACTGACCCTGCCCTAGATGCTGCCTCCTACTACCGTGACTTCTACGTGCTAAAGGTGCATGCTGTATTTCTTCATTTTGCTCAACATCTTATTTGCTTGACTTTCCACTGCAACTTCAGCTAACTGGAAAACTAAAGGTCACCTGGTATGTCATCCCTGATCTCCCAATTGTTAAGGCCTTCTTGCTGGAAATCCTGTTAAAAATAATTCCAAAATAACAGATTTATCATTCTGCTTTCATCATGCTGGTCTTCCTGAATGTTACTATGAAAATATCTCCGCTTGCATTCTAGAGCTTCTCTGGTGTTCTAAGAGAAAATGGTAGTGTAAACAATACCACCTTATTAAGGCTAATGACTCAGTTTACCTTATATTGGAAATCTAAAGCTACGTAACTGTAGTAGGAAGTCTTCTACTGATTAAATTTAACTCATGTTTTCAGGGCTCTCTTTGTCACTGTGGCCAAAATATAGTTTTTCCTTAAATGGAAGCTGAAGTAATTACTTGATTCCAGAAAGGGGAGTTCCAGGAATGGATCAAAGATGCCTGCATTTTGCAGGCCATTAGCAGAGCCAAGTAAAATATTTGTCTGCTGATGTTCTAAAAATGCTTTCTGTGGATTATGTCTGTGATTTCTAGATCACAAATTGATGACAAGTTTTACACATCTGGAATAAACAAAGTAATTTTTGTCAGTGTAATATGTATGCTCTATTTAGTGACAGTTTTATGACTTCAGGCACTTGCAAACCCAGAAAATCTGTTGTTTTTTTGGTGGTGTATGTTGGTTTGTTTGTTTTCCCCAGGTCCCAATTAGTGACACCATTGTGCAGTCCATGAAGGTCAGTCTTTATTGCCAATGACAATAATTTCTGCTTCTAAAGTAAAACATATCTGGAAACTTAGGCATTCATAGTAATGCCCATGGTTTGGGAATGTGGGAGAATGGGAATGTTCTGTGTCCAAGATGAGATTTTTTTTTTTTATTTTTTTTTTTTTTTTTTTGGACAAAGTGTGATATTATAGAATAAAAATTTGGAGGTATAAGGAAAGATGTACTTTTAAAGAAATGGGCATAGATAGTGCTGGAGTCATGGAGATAGCTTGTTTTCTTAGGAAAACATGGGCACCTAGAGCAGGGTGACGTGTCCACAGATGACAGCTACAGCAGGAAGGTAAATCTGACTTGGATAGAAAAGCAGTGGAGAAGAGTAAGAAAGGCACACTCCTTTTAAACATCACTAACAGTTAACATGCCTGCTGTCTCCAGATAAAGGTCACTGCAGTTGCACCGCCTGAAGCTCCCCACATGAAAGACAACACATGTAACAACGTTGTTTCTGAGGTATCTGAACCTTCTTGCCTTTGGGCAGCTCAACACTTGCTTGAAGGCATTGCCCTATTACCTTACTCTGTCTCTAATTCTTCTCTCAATTGGACTTACAGGTGATCTATGAGATAGAATTCAGTGGCACACATGGGATTCAGGGTGTTTCTGTCTGGTTCAAAGTGAGCAACATCTCTGGGAACTCAGGATCTACTCTGCAGCAGCGCTTCACTTTCCACTTCTGGGTCAGTGCCCCCGTCCTCCTCAGGCGCTTGCCAAGTTTGTGACCCAGTTTTGTACAGATGAGATGTGAAAAGTTTAGAGCTGTGTCATTGTGCTATGGTAGGACCAGAATCCTGGGACATAGCTGCTGGTTGAAGGCAGGAGGGGACACTTGCTCTGGTCTCAAGTAAACCATGTAGACAGAAAGACTCAGGCTCAGTACAAGTATGCAGTCTTGCATGGCACCAATTGGAAGTGGCTGGCTATTTTTACCTGAATGTTTTTTGCTGTTGTTTTAATTTGGTTTAGATTTGGGGGGGGTGTGTGTGTGTGTGTTTGTTTTTTTGGTTTGGTTTTTGGGTTTTGGTTTGGTTTGGTTCTAATGGTGGTGGGAGAAGGGGAGAGGATGAGATCAGGGTCACCATCGTGAACTTGTGAAGGGTTGGAGCTGGTGCTGTGTCTGAGATGTTCAATGTCTGTGAACAAAGTTGCTACATTTATTCCATGTACGTATTTAATTTTGCCTGTGCAGTGGGAAAAAGAGCTACTTTGGAGGAAGTGGAAATCTGGGAAATACTGGTGTGTGCTGAAGTTCACATAAACCTTGCACCATAAGGGCAATGTAAAGTGGGATAAGTGATGACCTCAGAGGTTGATAAGTGTGCAGTGTAACCTTGCTGAAGTTAACCTGAGAGGCTCTCCCCATAAAACAATTTAGAAGTGGAATCTGCCACTTGGAATCAGGGTAAAGGAAGGGTTTGTACTGCAGATCATCTGTACAATTGCCCAGACTGATACATTCACTTCCTTAGAGACAAATGCTGAGCAATAGGAATTCACTGTCTCAATGACAGTCTCAAGAACTGTCCTAGTAGAATCCACATTTCAGGGTACTGACTTTTTTTTTTTTTTTTTTACCTCCTGGACTGCAGATGAACCTGCCAGGTAAGAAAGAGAATTGGAAACAAGTAATTGAGGTTTTAGTAGTACCTAATATTCAGTCATTCAAAAAAGGGGTTACACTTACATTTTTGAGAATCCAGATTTGATCTGACTGGTACTAATGTCTTCCTCTCCCTTTCTTTCTTCCCTTTGCCTCTTTGCAGACCAGGACTCTTTCTCATACGTTGCCTAGAAGTGGAAACCCTGGCTATATCACTGGAGCACCACTGTTGATTACAAACAGGGGTGCAATGCAGCATGTATCCTTTCTCTGCTATGAAGTTTTATTAGTCACTTGGTTTATTGACTTGTGATACTCTACTGTCAGGACTTTTCAGATTCTGCTGTTACCTGTGTTACCTGTGAGGACAGAATTACATTGCAGCCATCAGCAGCCCTTTTGGTCATGACTGAATTGCAGTCTACTGATGGGGATCAAGAATGTGGGGTGAGAGAATTGTTAAATACAAATTGGGTGTCCTGTATTGTTTGTTTATGCTTTTGTTTGACTTCCTGACATGCAGTCTTGTCAGATGAGCATTCTACGGAGTGAAGGTCATGGAAGTTGCTCACGCTTTCTCCGACACACAGTACAATTTGGGAGAAATATGAGGACAGGCTGCAAGCTCGGGTAACAGCACACTCTGAAGTCACCCTTCCTGACACATTTGGAAGTTGTGGACTCATTGGGCACATTTTTCCATAGCCTGTCATGCACTGCTGTGGTGCCTAGGTCCTTCCCTGAGGTCACTAATGGGTCTTTACAGATCTTTCATATACTTCTAAGGGGACTTGAAGGTCAGAAAGATGGTTGGACCTCTAGAACAGTCTGAACATTGTGCATGTCTTCTGAGGCTGGAGTGTGCCAACACGTCTTGGGCAAGACTAGAAAAATGAAGTATAATAGAACCTTAAAAAGTGAATGTTTTGATCATTTGGATCTTCTTTTTACTGTTGGTGACAGAGCAGGTATATGACCACTGATGTAATAAGGAAAACTGACAGCTCTTTAGCTATCTTATCATGTGTTGCCCCACTATGTGGTTCTTCTCATTGCAGAGAGGATTTAAACTGCATCCATTTGTACCAATACTTCCCATAATGATTCTGTTGGCTCCTTATAAGAGCAGAAGAAATGCTCATTATGAAGGAAGGATCTTTATAGCATTTTTTTTCTATCCTGGTAATCACTTTATCGGAACTGTTATTTTCTCATTTCCAGCCTATCCCCAGTACTGGAAGAAAGTAACTGTAGTTACACCCAGCAGAAGTTATATGAGGCTTTTCAGGGGATGAAGAGAGCAGGGGACCTTGCTATAACTGGCAGTGCTCATTCAACCCAGGCAGAAGAGTGGATCACCATTCTGATTCAGAACTGCAGCGTGCAGGTAACAGGAATGCAAAAAGACCAGCTGTGAATATATTTCCTTTCCTATCTTTGTATTGCCTTGGGGAAGCGTGGCCATGGGGGAAAAAACAAGAACTAGCTTGTTCATCTAGGTTTACTTTCTTTGTGTGATGATCCACTGACTCTCAGGGGTCTCAATGCCTGTAAGCAGTGATTCTTATTATGGTTCATATTATTATACTTCCTAAATAACAACAAAAAAACTCAAAACCCAAACCCAACTCTGAATCCTGTTCCTGCTATTTAAAAGGGCAAAAAGAGTTTCAGACCGTATCCAGTGTTGTATTACCTGTTTTCTCACAGCCTTCTAGAATTAATACTACCTGGTTACTTCCTATTAATTTGATGGGTTTTATGATTATCCTTCCTGATTTTCCAGTTTCTAGGGATATTTATATATTACATAATAAGGATAAAATTTTGTGATCCAAGTACTTACAGAGGACAGAATTCTATTTTCATAATTATTAATCAGTCAGGAAGTAGCCTAATAGAATGCAAAATCCAAGTGATAGTGCTGAGACAAATTCTGTTTGGAAATGAGAGGACAGTGAGATGGATATAGCTCTAAAATGGGTGGTTGACTGGACCAGGAGTTACAGGGTTAGTGTTGAAGTGACCGATTAAGATTTTGTTACGTATGTTATCCAAAATATTAGACTTTGACCATAATGGTCCTTTTTAATCTTAAAAATACTCTGTTCAGATGTTTGGGTTTATTTTATTTTCAGGCTGTGAATTGCATTTCCTGTTGCATGATTCCTATGACCCTGGAGATACAGATACTGTGGACAAAAGTGGGCCTCCTGTCGAACCCACAAGCTCAAATACTGGGTGCACGGTACCTCTATCAGTGTCACCCCCTAAAGGTATGGTTATTTAAGAACCAAGGAATCAAATAGTCTTGATATTTGGGTTGAGAACCTTCCATGATGAAACACATTGAAGGTCAGAATGGATGGGCTCTGAGCAACCTGATTTAGTGGAAAGTGTCCCTGCCCAGGAACTGAATGAGCTTCAATGTCCCTTCCAATCCAAACCAGTCTGGGGTT
>NW_009917467.1:0-5706 GCF_000696875.1 Nestor notabilis | reverse complement strand
CTGTTCTGGGGTGCAGTGATGTCAGAAGGAAGGTGGAGCTAACAGGACAATTAATAGCCTGCGTCAGTGGATCCAATTTGATGCAGGCCCTGACATCACAGTGTTTTGAGCAGCACATGTATTTCAAGGCTTACACTCCTCTACAAGGGCTTTAGGGGGAGCAGCTGACACCTGCCCATGACATTCTTATGGCAGTGGGGTATGACATGGCAAATGCCTGTGATCTGTTACCACACTTTGAATGTCAGACTCAGTCTAAATGAGATTTTTGCATCATTATTTGGATTTGCCTCCTGGTGCCTCTTCATCCTCCCTTCTTGCAACATACATGAAAAGAACACAATAGGAATTATGTTCACCTTGTAAAACACATGCTGCCCTGAGGCAAACTGACACCTCCACCCACAAAGTTATTTCCTAAATCTGAGCTGTTACATAGCTCATTAAAACTTCTGTCTGAGGAGGGAGATTTGCACTCCTAGTAAAAGTGCAGGGTGTATATCCCTCAGTAAGGATTATCCAGTCAAGAACTATGAGATTTAGGTTTCATCTGCTTGAGCAACTGATGCTAATTACTTCAGAGCTGTAAGGTATATTGCAAAGCAAATGATAAAAAAACAAGTCTGGCAGCAAGAAAAAAACACTTCACCAGTGGCAATCCACAAATAAGAGTTGCTAGTAAAGACGTTTTAGCAAAGGTTGGTACCGTACCCACCAGGTAAGATTTGCAGCTATTTGTAAGCACAGCAGTGAGATCACCAATGCATGCTGTATATTGGTTTACTTTTGAATTATCAGTTTTAGTCTACTGATTCTCTATCTGAGAACTGTCCATTCTTTAGAGAAAATCTTTTCCTTTAGACTACACTCTGTCACTGGAGACTTGCCTTAGTGACTGACCAGAAAACATAGAACCCAGGAAAGATCCCATTTTCTACACCCATCCACAATACCTGGTCACAGTTGCATTTGGACTTCCTGAAAATATAAGACGGTCTTAAATGATGCAGAGCTATACAGGGGCATGCTGGAAGTTGCTTCTGGCTGCCTTCTCCCAGCTGTCAAGGAGGGGTTGTGTATGGGGTGTTTTCCGCACTATTCTCTGGTCTTAAGGCATATTTTGAAGGTCTAGCCACAAAGCCAGAATCATTCTGAGGCTTCTTGTTGACCGAGCTGAGGAGGCTGGTGCCCAGCACCTTTGAGAAGCAGGGATCAGCCAAGCTGGAAAAAGCAGAGATTCTGCAGATGACTGCTGATCACCTGAAATTGCTGCTTATTTATTGTGTGTTTACTCATTGATAGGAGAACTTCTGTCCATCAGGAGTGAGGGGGAAATTCTAATTGTAACAGCTAAGGAGGAGCAGTTTGTGACTGAGGAATGAGCTGGCACTGAGGGCAAGAAGGCAGAAGGGGTTATGCCAGAGACTGACTCCTTGCAAGGGAGTAAGGTTTCCCTTAGTGATAAGAAACGGCCTCAGCTTTGTCTTGTAGCCATCCTGGAATGGGAACACTGAGAGTCCCAAGCTCAGGCGCCACCTTTGGGCAGCAGAGCTGGGCTGAGGGATGGACCCAGAGCAGGGCTGAGGTACTCCATGCTCTTCTTTCCCCTCTTGTTTCCAGGGAAGTAAGTGAGGTGGTGATTTCACAGATTGGCTTAAACCAGTGCAAGCACAGAAGGCATGCTGCCAGAGGTCAGCATGCAGAGATGGGAAGCTGGGGCAAGGAGCGAGGTTGCTCTTTTGACAGCAGCATGGTCTTCAATTCCTCCCAAGCTAGCCATGAAACTCCAGATGGCTCAAGAAGCGAGTGTATTAGTTGTCTTGCAGCATCTGGTTGAAACAGAAAGGAACTGAGACCATAGAAATTCAGTCCCCTGTTCTGTCTTTACCAACTGACTTGCCAGTCTGTCTCCTTTCTGAAACAATATCCTAAACTGTGAGACATAAATTAATTGTTTTATTGGGTCCTTGCTTTATCTTATTGATAGGATCAAATCTGTGGTAGCCCTGTCTCTTTCTGGCAGCAAAGGCCCAGGTGGTCCTACCTTACAAGAAAGATACACTCTTCTTATTACCAGTTACCTGGCATGTCTTTTCTCTCAACAGAAGGTGTACTCTAGTAGAGCTTGAGCCACTGCTTACATTCTGGAGCTCTGTAACACATGATACACAGTAATTACTGATCTTTGTCAAAACCTGTGTCCTCAGTTTACCTGCCAAGTATCAGTCTTGGGGAAAGAAGAGTTACTCCACTAAAAATTATATCTGGAACATTTCTACCATCGTAAAGACACCTTGCTTGCCAATAATCTACAGTGGGTCTCCATTAGCAAACCCAGGGAGGATGTATGCTTTGTATTTAGCTTGCTGAACTCTTTGCTTTCCTTCCTGTTACAGTTCCTAAGCACAAGCACGGTACCTTTGACAACTGTTGTTACCTTCACTGACATGACGGAATGGCCAGAACCTCCAAGAGGCCAGCCCCAAATACACTGGAAACTCCCATTTGACATCTTTTTCCCATTTAAGGTGACAGTGAATTTGGAAAGAAGTTACAGAGATGATCTGGCTGGCTATTTTTTCTTGATTCTTATAATCTGTAGTATTCTCTGCTTTTGAAAAGTCAAATAGCTGGATCCTGTACTTAAAGTTTGGTAAGTGAATTTATACATTCAGAATGTGATCTAGATCAGACTATTCTCCTTGGATTCTTACGTTGTGCCTATGACATCTATGTGCCTTCTGCTCTTGGATTAAGCTGCATGACTAGTTTCATGCCTCTATTCTCTGTATGCACCATCTGCAGACCTTACTGCAGTGAAACACTTGAGAGATGGAGGGATCAAGAGATGTTGCATTGATGAGGAACAAGGAGGAAGATGTTGAAATGAGTATTTCATGTTCTTGGAAGCCAAGAGTGCTTTCTAAACAAAGGAATCTGGAGAGAGGAGCAAAGATCAGTACAAGCATCTTGGCACTGCATTCATTCAGCCTCCTGTCGGAGAAGCACCTGATTCTTCTACATGGAACTAACTGAATATTTAGAATTCAGGAGCCCTCCCAGGCAGCCTGAAGTATTATTTCACAGGTAGACGTCTGTCGGTGACCTTTTACCTGTCCTTGTCACATGACAACCGTGCCTCTCTTGACAGTTTTTTACTTAGTCTTTTCAAATACAGATATTCAATGGAAATTTCTGTTTTAATCGCTGTTCACATCAGCAATAGTGTTACACAAAGCAAAATAACTGTAAATGTCCCATCCTCTGAAATACAAATGAATTTTGTTTGTAAAGACAAAGCTTCCTTCCTATTTTTTTTCCCTTGAAGAAACATGCCTGAATATTGTTTTTTTCCAGATGAGAAACATTCTCTTGCGGCTCTAGATAGGAACTGGACCAATAAGATAGCCACTGAAATTCTAGGTGGCACATCAGAGTTTTGAACAGTCCTAAAGAAAAACTCAATTATTTTATGAGAATTTGTAGATTGTGAGACTGAAGCTTACTGCACTACCTTACCTCTGGCTCAGCCTCTGGGACCAGAATGTAAGTTTATTGGTTTTGAAAGTCATCTTCTGATCACCTAGTTTGCCCACACAGGCTAAGGAAACGTGCTCACTCATTCCATTAAGTTGTTGAACAGCAGCGTATTTTTTTAGCAAAGGATTTATTATTTACCTTCAGATGATGGAAAACTCTGCCCCATCTGAGTCAAGTACTCCAATGGTATTAATAATGGGCACGAAAATAAGGGAAATCTGGCCTATGTATCTGTTGCTTTCAGAGGCAGGTATATTGTGCATAGCATCTTTGTTGCTCTTCCTCATTACAAACAGAAGAGTGCAAAAATAAACTGAAAACCAAGTTAGTTAGTCAGGACATCAAAGGAGATAACCTGAATAAAGCAAAGCCACAACCCAGCTAAAATGTGCAGATTATGGGGTAACTTCACATATTTAATTTTCTCATTGTTTACATGATCTATTAGGGTTGGAAAGAAGTCCATGAAAGAGTCTGTTAGTTCCACTGCTTCAGATTCTGGGGCAGCCCAAGAAAGCCGGTCTGAGCACACGTGCATTCTGGTCTTACATATAGCTGCTGGCACCAGTACAGCAACAAGCTTTGGTTTTAGATGGATACAGCTTCTCAACTGTGGCTTTAAGCAAAACACATTTGTAACTGTCTCACATGTCCTCTCACGCTCCTAATGTAGAATCATAGAATAGTTAGGGTTGGAAAGGACCTTAAGATCATCTAGTTCCCACCCCCCTGCCATGAGCAGGGACACCACACACTAAACTATGTCGCCCAAGGCTCTGTCCAGCCTGGCCTTAAACGCCTCCAGGGTTGGAGCATTCACAACTTCCTTGGGCAACCCATTCCTTATGGAATCCATTGAATTAATTTAGAGATGACTAACTGAATTGAACAAAGGGTTACCTAGAGAAACTTGCTAACCTTCACCTTGCCAAGTACATCAAGATATGGCATGAATGAAAAGGATCTGGCATCTGTTTTCCACATTCTTGAGGTAACTCAATTAGGAGACTACAGAGATTCTTCTTACTCTGAGATGCAAGTACATGAAAGTGCTGCAAGGATGTATCACCTCACTATTGCAATCCTCTGTCATATCCCTAGCTTCCAACATTGTCATATTTTCTAGCACACATTTGGCTCCTTTATTTCCTCACTGCAGGAAATGGAGCTGGAAAGAGCCTTGTCCATAACCCGGTTGAGCCTGACTCAAGGCATGTTCAATTCTAGTGAGACCATACCACATGGATGTGGATTTAGAGTCTCAAATTTCCTACGACAGTTTATTTCAGTGTCTACTATGTTTTTCACCACTGTCTGAACTTAAATGGCCTCTGCTGCACCAGGCAACAGTATGACAACGTCACATGTAAGACAGCCTCATATGCAAGATACACAGAAATGGGATATTCATACTCCATGTCAAAGGGCTGAGACAACGCTGCAGAATTTCTCTCCTGCCAGCATTCTATCTAGAACCATCTTTCTGGTGTGTCCTGTTCTAGGGCAGGAACTATCCCAAGTGAAAGCCATGATTTTGGATTACAAAAAGTTAATCCAGTGCATTGTTGGTGGCGATGTGAATTAGGCTGCCCAGCCAGCTCTTACTTAACATCTCTCTATGAGGTGGTCAGATCGTTGTCGTGCTGGAAATGAACAGCAGTGAGTATTTCCATTCCTTCTGTCTGACCGAAGGAGTCCCACTTCTTGCTTTCATCATAGGTTACACCCGCCCACCTCCCCCCAGAAAACAGAAACGGGGAGAATGTGAATTTATGAAATTAAATATTCTGAGACCATTCTCCCCTTCTATAAAGTAAAATGTATATAAAATGCAAAGAAAAAGCTGAAGAAGGCATCTTAAAAATGTCTGTAAGCTCCTTAACGTGCTGCCATTTTCTTCAGGCACTATGTACCTGATCCACTGTTATATTTGTTTGCCAAGTTATAGCCACTGTTTTACCACCATAGGGTTTGTAGGAAAGAAGAGGTGCCTCACCACCCGCGCTCCCAACACCTGCCTTCCTCATCTTCCCCGTGTACCGCCCTATCTCCGCGTTACCACGAGAACACATAAACGTCATCCTGCTTCCCCACAAGATCACGTAAGAACCGACGCGGCGCGAGGCACAGCGCGTCAGCGCGTCACCGCCTCACACCGGCGGCTCC
>NW_009917466.1:1257-2531 GCF_000696875.1 Nestor notabilis | reverse complement strand
GCTCCTGGCGCTTCACACGCAGGCGTGATTCAGGGGCCCGACTCTATTCTTGGTCTGCCCCTGACTCAGCACAAGCCCCAGGCAGGACACGCCGAGCCCCACGCTCAGCCGTGGGGAAGGGGAAGCGTGAGGAAGGGGAAGTGGCACAGGGACCCCTCAGGACAGCAGCCACGAACAGCTCCCACCAGCCCCAGCGCTCACACCTCTGCCTCAGTTTCCCTTTTTCCCCTTCTCTGTTAAAACCGAAGGGTTACCTGTGCAAGCCCCGGGGGACACTGATGGCACATGTGGGCACCCCAATCCCTCCAGCACCAGCCCTTGCAGACACTCCACTCGAGGACACCCGCTGAGCACCCAGTTAACCCTGCAGGAAGGCACCAGCACTTCGTGCGTGAACACGCTGCTCCCACACAAGTGCACGATCAGGCTGCGCACGAGCACACGATGAATCCACACACAAGCATGCGCTCAGCACATGCATGATCATTCACATGCCCAATCAATCCATGCTCGAACATGCAATTAGCTCCCACATGACACCCAGCTGTTCATGCGTGAGCACTCATCCGATCCGTGCGTGAGAGGAGCAGAGCCGGGGCAGACAGGAGTTTTTCCATCCCGTCACCCACCAAAGGAGCCTTCAGCTGGGGCTCTCCTTCCTGTGTGAGGTGGCTGCCCCCGTCCTGCAGGGACGTTCCCCACAGTCGCTTCCAGGAAGGGCTGTACAGGAGGAGATGGGGATCTCGGGTTCACACCAGCTCAGCACTTTCGCAGCGCTCAGCAGCTCCATCACACCCGGCTCATCACATGCCCGCTCACACACACACACACCCGCCACGGGCCCCCGGCCAAACCCACAACACAGCGGAGAAAAGAGCAAAAAGGAGGGGGAAAAACATTGACAAAATCCAGTAAGTGGATGACCCTTTTCCCAGCCTCACCACAGAACATTCCTGACATTTGGGTTGTGCCAGCGAGGGTGCACACGGGGCCCTGGGACACGCTTGGGACTTGCTGGCAGTGATGAAGCCTGTGCCGGGGCTGCAGCACTTGCAGCCCCACGCACTGCCTCTGCCCCGGCCGCAGCAGGGACCACAGGAAGCACCTTTGGGCTGAGAATGGACAAAACTGGGAGCAGAGATGGGACACACAGGTCAGGGGCTGCGTTTTGGGGACCGGGAGCAGCCGGAGCCAGGCAGTCGAGCACAGAATAGCTGTGCAGTTGGTGTGGGTCAGTGCGATTGCACATGGTTGGGTTTTACAACCCAGGGCCA
>NW_009917466.1:647-1226 GCF_000696875.1 Nestor notabilis | reverse complement strand
CGGGGAACTCCCCAGCTGCCAGAGCCAGGCCCCGGCCCGGCCCCGGCCACTGCAGCTCTGGGGAGAAAAGCAGGTTTGGGGATGCCCGGCACCACCAGCACCCGGTCACCCCTGCACCTGGGAGCATCCTGCGCCCACCGGGTTCCGGCAGTGCTCTCCTTCCCGGCAGAGGCTGGGAGCCCGGCTGCCGGCCCAGGAAAGATCTTTGCTGTGCCTGGAAACTTGCTGACTTCTGAAAAGCGGGTTTGGAAAGAAACCCTCACCCGAGGCCGGGGACAGCGGGCAGGGCCGTGCCGAGCGCGAGCAGCAGTCATGCTGCTGCGCTCCAACACTTTATTAATCACAGCCTGGATCAGCTATTCCATGATTTTGCCGGGATCGATGCTGGGCTGGCAGCCCTGTAATTAACTGACTCAGCCTCTTTACCCATCACAAGCCCTGGCCAAGCTCTGCTTTTTCCCTGGCCCTGGAAGTCCCCAGTGCCGTGGCCAGCAGATGCACATGGTGCTTCATGCCGTGCTCTGCCCCAGCTCCCAGCCAGCTTCTCGGCTGCTTTTGGGGGAAACAGCTCCCGCCGCC
>NW_009917466.1:0-207 GCF_000696875.1 Nestor notabilis | reverse complement strand
CATCCCCAAAACATCCCCACGGAGCCACGTGTCTCCCTCTGAACCAGAAGCAGCTTCAGGCCCAGCTTGGGCTGAGCCCCCCCATCCCCAGCTCCCACCGCAGCCCCTGCACGACCTCAACACAACGCTGCGGTGACGCAGAGAGGCTTTGGGCCCCGCGTGTGGCACCACGCGCGACTCCCGAGGCCACTGCCACCCCCGGGGCTC
>NW_009917465.1:0-26092 GCF_000696875.1 Nestor notabilis | reverse complement strand
CCCGGGGCTATCCAGGAGGCGTAAAATATGCCTAAACTTTGCTTTATTTTATAAGGAAAACAGACCAACCGCCATCTGTGGAGGGAGGAGCAGCCACCTTGGGGTGAAATGACCCCAGTTCCTCCTTCCCGCGACACGACCCTGAGGGCCGGTCTCCTCAAACCGTTCCCGCCGGTGACAGCCCGTCATGTCGCGCACATGTC
The DNA here is from genome assembly GCF_000696875.1 of Nestor notabilis. NCBI lineage: Eukaryota > Metazoa > Chordata > Aves > Psittaciformes > Psittacidae > Nestor > Nestor notabilis. Next base: position 25,889 of record NW_009917465.1, on the reverse strand, counting down.
GGCTTGAGGGAGGCTTTCTGGAGCCACGTGTTGTACTTAGTTTGGCAGCAAGGCGGGTTTTAAGGGTTGGTTCTCTGCTTGGCTCATAACAGGATGTTTTCTGGTGGCGGGTGTAATTATAACTGTTCTGTTAATTAGCTATTGCAGGGAGCTGAAGTGGGTTTAGCAGTACCCTCAGGCGAGCCTTCCTTTGCTTACTGGCGTTTGGTACTGATCTTGGTTGTTTATGTGCTTTCTAAGTGACACGTATTAAATGCAACATGATTAGGTATGACTCAAAGTTGCAGCTGAAGCGTACGCATGGGTATAGATATGTAGGTAAGCATGTGCATGCTGACATTGCTTTTCTCCTTTTTGAGAGGTTTTCCCTTCTGTGCCCCAGCATAAAAAGGTGATATGAAATATTTTAACAATCTCTGTTATCGACCCTTTTGCCTTTACCTGAGTCTCACTGTATAAATTTCAGCAGATGTACCTCTCATTGCAGCTGCTTCATGAATTCCCAACCTCACTTCTGTCTAAACCAAGACTTGTCTACCACAAAGTCCCCTGTTGTGAGCTTGCTTCTGTTTTTTCCTTTGGAAATATGAATTACAAGTGTGAAGGATATAGTGGCATGTTGTTTTCCACTGTAGCTAGCACAGTTTCCTAACTTTGAAATGGCTTGGTTTAATATCTAGGTTAATATTACTGAGGTGGATTTGTCTAGGTTTGGTACTTTAGGAAATTTTGAAAGTTTCTGAGACATTGTAGCTGAATATCTGTTTGTGAGGTCTTTCCCTCACTGAATGTTCATAGATTTATTTAGGGTTTGTCCAAATATGTGGCTAGTATGTGCATTTGCTGAATGTCTCTTGTGCAGCTATGTCACAGCTCATACCTTTTTACATAAGAAACATACCTTGTCTTTTAAAAAAGAAAAGAATTGATGTTATAACCAATTCTATTTTATCAGTTTGGTTTTTGTAGCTCTAAAGATAGCTGCGAGCACAAAAGACTTGGTTGAACAGATTAGATCTTTACATTGGGAATTGCTTTTGTTGGAAGGGCTTCCTGTCTGCTAACTGTATGTATAGTGGGGAAGTGATTCTTGTCTCACCAGAAACAAGAAAAACACAGACTAGGCAAACTCTAAACCTTTCACACTTCAGTGTTCAGACTGTTAGGTGCCTAAATATGTACACTGAAAGGAATAGGCATTTCTGGGACTTACAACCTTTGCTCTGTTGGTGCTTAACTTCCTGAAGACTTTCATGCTGTTTGCCTGTGAAGGGCAATCTTGACTCTTACCCAAAGGGCCAATGTTTGTGTTCAAAATAGGAGTTTTACAGCTGGTATATGTGAATATGAGTCAAAGTATGTATGTAGCACTGTGTTACAGAAGGTGTTTTGTGCAAGACCACTGCCTAAGACAATAGGCAAGAACACTGGAAATCTTGCCTAATTAGCAGGTACTGTAAGAGTACAATGAAACATCGTAAGCTTTTAGCAGTTTGGTAGTTCTTATTGGTCATTAACCCATTTGCAGGTTTAGCCCAAGTTGAACAAATGACAGGTCAGCTGCTGTCCTGGTCAGTGGGAGAGAGGGGATCTTGGCAGATGGTTCCTCTTCCTCCTCTCTTGGAGGAGAACAACCCTGTAACCACAGTGTTAGTACTTTGCTAACTCCACATTAATCTTTATTAGCTCGTTTGGTACATGGGCAAAGTGTGATAGGCCTTATCAGAATGTATATTTTTAGTGAGACAATGAAGTGATCCTAGTTTCAGGTCACTGTCCTGATTTCCTATCAAAGCTTTCTATATCAACAGCAGTGTAATTTCAGTAAAATATCTTACATGTAACAGCAAAAAGATTCCTCACAGCTGCAATGATCAGCAAAAAAAAGTTTAAGACTTGTATTGCACAAGGGTGAAAAATGAGGAAATCCATGTGTTAGGGTATGTGAAGGCATAAGCCTGCATTAGCCATAGCAGTCCTGTGGCAAGGCTTTGACATTATAAATCCTTCTATATTAGCTGCAGTATTAAAGGATTGTTGTATGTTAGAAAATATATGCTGTTTGTCTCTGGTTCTTCTCTGCCAAGCCTCTTTTGTGTTTCCAAAAGACATTCTGTCTGAATCGTGTGTTTCAATATATGTTTTTTCCTTCTATATTGCCTATGTTGCTAATCTTGACATAGCTTCTGTTTTCTCTGGTCTCGTCTCTCTCTTTTCCTTTGTTGGTGGGTTTTTTGTTGCTGTTGTTTTTTTTTTTTGGTTTTTTTTTTGGGGGGGTGGTGGTTTGTTTTGTTTTTTTTTTGTTTTTCCAGTTGGTCAGAGCTGCTGACTTTAGTTCCAGTTAAGACTAAAAGAAGTGTTTGTAGGAAAAGACCTGCCAATAGTTTTGTTTCTGTCATAGAGGTGGTGTGGTAAGACACGCAGCTTGGGCAAATAAGCAATTCCTGCCCTGAAGGCTTTAATGACGTAAAACAAACAAAGTTAGAGAAGAGAATGAAATGCCAAATCTTGAGTGAGCTGTTGCACACACCTTCATGCAAATCTTAGTTATCGGCAGATCCCTGAGCTTTGGAAAAACAAAAGCAGAGTCAGAGAGGAAGAAAGAACATTGGGAGACAAAACAATCTAGGTTGAGCAATACTGTGGTTGTTTTTTTCTGGGTAGAGTAGGGCAAGAAGCATTCAAAGTCATCAGTAACAAAACTGTACAGAACTGCAGTCATGCACTGGTAACAAGTGGAAGCATTTGAACAGTGAGAGTCTGTAGCTATAGGTAATTAAATGTATGTCTGAACTTCAGACCATGAGGTAAATCATGTTGACTCTTAGTGCAAAACTGCCTGTGTGTGAACACATAAGATTTGATTGATTTGAATGATCCAGTTGATTTGAATCAAATCATCAAAATGTCTGAGTATTCAAAGTAATAATGTTTATGCTTCTGAACAAGTCATTCTTTGAGAAGTGTTGTAGGAAGAAATGGTGTTGTGGTTTGACACCGACTGGCAAATAAGTACCACTCAGGAGAAAATTAACTCCATCTCAGATGAAACCATGACAAATGGGAATGATGATTAGGCTTTGTGGAGTAAGAAATTGTAAAGCTGTATAGATATCACCAAAATGATGTTTTACATACATGAGTCAATTCTTAACGTATTACTCAGTTTTATCCTTTAGCTGAAAGGGCTCAGAATGTTCATGGCATGTTTTCAAACGGCCAGTCAGGTGTCATAATAATTGCTGAAATATTCTTGTTTTTTTTTCTGCTGACATTTGTTCAGACTGATTTGCCTTTTGAAATACATGTGCAAATAATGTCCTGTCCGAGTCAAAATAGAAATGAGAAGACTCAATTTGGAGTTTAATTCATGGGTCACAAGTGTTCTTTACATCCGCTTCTTTCAGTCAAATTAGTCATGAAGACATCTGCTTTGATTAGTTGTCCTGTGGTTTTACACATGTATGCTTTCTCATGACTGCATCATATTTTGCAATTATAATAATTCAGTTACACAGTAATAACTGAACTTTCTCTTATAAAGCAAACCAAATAATCTTACACGCTCACAAGCCACATGCCTTTTTGTAGACTTAGCTTTAATATACCAATAACAGGAAATCAAGCAGTATGTTGTTGCAAATGAATTTGGCACAAGATAGATGTAAGAGTTAATAACAAGGAGAACCGGTAGCAACTGGTGAGATGAATTTGCTTTTGTCTTCCACTGCAGTTTTGAGCACAGTGATCTGTAAAAACTCTGTGGATCCCTCTCCCCTAACTAGGTTAATTTTGTCAGAGGTGCTTCATAATAACACTAAAGTTTTTAAGTTCTGAAATAGCAGATTTTAGTTTCTGGAAGTTTGAAAATTTTTAGTCTAATTAAAAGTGTGAAATTTGCTTGCTTTTATGTATGATGCTAGATAAGATGTTGACTCATGTACAAGAGATAAAATATGTATTTAGTAATCAACCTGCTCTTTTGAAATTCTGAGGGAAAGAAAAGCATCCCACTAAACAGACTGAGGATCTTATTTTACATTTAATAGAACACAGCCTCCATTTTAATGTGGAAAAAGCTAGAAGATTCATGAGTTGGAAATGAATGATGTCATGTGTTTCAGTAAATGATGTGTAAGTTTTCATGTAAGTTACTTTTTTATAGGTCAAAAATAATTTTATCATTTTCATATCTTCAAAGGTTCAGGCATGTCAGGTCAGATTTTCTGTACTGCACTATAGGTGTTGCTTTATGGTAAAGGAAACTTAGGATTACTAAGATTTCCCTGCAGAAAGGAGTGCCTCTAACTGCATGAGCAAAACCTTGTATGTTATATATTAGTGGATGCATCGATACATCTGTAGTTTGGGTGATTCTATACTGACCTTTCAAAGTCCCCATACTCAGGGCTGTTGTTCCCTTAGTTGTTAAGTTTATTGTTGGAATAACAAAACCTTTTGTAAAATTAGTGCTACCCAAAAAAGCTGCAGAAACTTGTCTTTTTTTCCTTCCCCTCCCCCCCCCCCCCCCCCCCATCAGCTGCTTTGTTCTAACTGACCCAGACTTCTTACCTTTTCTGTCTATAGTAAATGGCTGAAGAATTCACTGAGGGTTTAGTGAGGGGCAGGGCAAATGACTGGTACTGCATCCTGGTGATTATGTTGGACCTGTTATTTATGCACCTCATAGTAAGCAAAGGTACATCTGCAATTTAAGCTGCTTCCCATACAAGTCTGTTTCTTGAATTGGTTATTTCTTACTTGAACTTACATAAAATGGGCCTTTTTCAGAATTGCAGCGAAGTGTCAGTATATTTTTGTGCTAATAAATATCACTAAGTTAACTTGCTTTTGAAAGGCATGGGACAATTTCCTGGCTCTTTTCTAAATGGTCAATTCTGAAGCAGAGGAAAAAGTTTATTTAATTTCTGTGTTCTTGAAAACTGTTAAATACAGTTGCTAATGGAGGAATTTGGATTTAACTACTGTGGGGGGTTCTCACATGCAGCCTGCACTCTTAGATAACTCCAAGAAATGAGGCAGTGGGAACTGGGAACAGTTTTGGGGAGGGAGTGAACTACAGAATCAGTTATAAGTCAAGAGTCAAATCAGGGGGATTCTAGTGTAAGTATCTCTTCACATTGCCCTTAGTGGGAGCCCAAACTGCGTTAATAACATGCACAACCTTGTTACTAGATCACTCATAGCTTACATGTGTAAGTACAATAATTTGATTCATCTTTTAGTACTACAGTAAATCTCTGTTCATGCTTAGAACTTCCAGCTTGGTCTTACAGTGCTTGCTTTTCTATATCACCTCTCTTTGCTTCCATCTATTCTTTCTTCCTTTTCAACATTGGAATCCCTTAATTCTGTCCTTCCTATGGTTTTGGTTGTCCGGGTGGTTTGTTTCATTTTGTTTTCTTCCTAAAGGTATCAGTTCCTTTCTGAGCTTAAGTTATACTGGAATTCGTCTCTTGCTCTGTATGTGTTGATTTTTCTGTTTAGCTGTGCATGAATTTACCATTGTATAAGAACATATATGAAGCAACCTTTGTAAATTGTAGGGTAAAAAGGTGTAAAGAAGACTTGGCAAGAAATTTCTGGGATTAAAAAAAATATAATTATTTCAGCTGTCTGTGTTTTGTTTTAGATTGTGATTTGGAGTCGTGGAGATTTCACGGTTTTTCCAGAATGGGAGAAAGGACAGATTGTACGAAGTCGCATAGTTCACTGGCTGAATACAGCCCAGTAAATAAATCAGACAGGACAGATCCAAGTGACCGCTGTGAAATGCAGGATGGAAACCAAAATACAGTGCAACTGAAGAAAGAAATATCTTTGATAAATGGGATAAGCCTTATAGTAGGCAACATGATTGGTTCAGGTATCTTTGTCTCTCCCAAAGGAGTTCTCATCTACAGCAAGTCTTATGGATTGTCTCTAGTAATTTGGGCAATTGGAGGGATTTTTTCAGTCTTTGGAGCTCTCTGCTATGCTGAACTTGGAACCACTATTACGAAGTCAGGAGCCAGCTATGCATATATCTTGGAATCTTTTGGGAGCTTCATTGCTTTTATTCGTTTGTGGACCTCACTCCTAATTGTTGAACCAACTAGTCAGGCAATTATTGCCATCACCTTTGCTAACTACATAGTCCAACCTTTCTTCCCTTCTTGTGATCCTCCGTACTTGGCTTGCCGTCTCATAGCAGCTGCTTGTGAATGTAAGTATTTCCCAAAATTTACTATGATAACTTTTTTATCCAGGGTTAATTTTTATTAAAGCAAATCCTACCCAGTCTCAGAGTTGCTGCATACTGAATCTGCAAGGGTTTGAGTTACAGTGGGAAAAGAAGAATTTCCAACACATGAATAACTTGCAGGTATTCAGTCAGTGAATTATAATTTTCTCATTCAGAAGCAGACCAAGGTATTTAACTCTTCCAAGTTTAGTTACATGGCAAAAATGGGGGGAAAAGTTTGTTTTCCATCAGAGGTATATTAAACCAAACCTCAAGGTACTCTTGGTGTGGTCTAAGAGTAGAATAGTTCTTGAGCTATTCTGGTGTAAAGTATTTTACAATAGCTTATCAATGTAGATAGGTATATACTATGGTAGGATTTCAAAAGATCATTTATTCAGGATTATTCTTTATGCTCATGATTAACTGTACCTGTTGTAAAGCTGTTTTGAAAAGCAGCATTTTATGTGTACATAAAACATTGTTGATATGTTTCTAACCAGCCAGCTGTTAGTCAATATAGAGGAACAACCGTCCACCTGCTTCAAATCACGACTGTTCTGCTGTATCAAAAGCATGAAACTGATGATTGTACTGTGTGTGTCTTGTTTAATTTTAAGTATTTCCTATTAAAAGTGTTTATATGCATATTTTACATTTCCAGTGTAGATGTAGAAAGACAATGTGATGTCCTCTACACTTGCTGCTCAGAGAGGGGATTTAGCACCTTTCTCTTTAGTGGAGACATGTGATGGCAAGATTACTCTCATACAGGTGGAACAACTTTCTTTAACAGTCCATTTTATGGTTTAACTGCTTGTTCTGCCCTGCTGTAGGTGTCAGTGCTGAAACTCACTCCTGCTCTACAACTTAGTTTAGCTGTTTTGTTAAGGCCCATGCTTCTCCCTGGCCTGACAGGATTTGTGTGTCAAATCTTTAGATACGATTAGTAATTCATTAAGTTGCTGGGAGAGGAAGGCTGAACACTGGTTAGGTTACAGACTGTACATGAGAACTGGTGTGTTGTTGTGGGGTTTCCTTTTGTTCTTTTTTTAAACTGTAGCAATAGCAATATAAGATCTGGTGTGAGATCAGCGTTACTGGTAAGTAATGCTGTATAACACTCATTTTGGCAATGGGGGTGGCATCTGGTGCTACAGAACTAAACTTGACAGTTTACTAAAGTTCTCAGGAACTGTAAGTGGCTAAACAATAATTAAGTGGAGGAAAACAAGAGAGAGTAATCTTAATAAAAGAAAGAGGGAGGGGATGTGGCTTGTTTAGTTTCTTAATTATCTTTTTGCTTTGAAGATATCAGAGACTGAGTAGCATTTCATCTGAAGTAGAGACTGAGACCAAACCCTAACTCACTAAAATAAGGAGTTAATCGTGTTACTCCTACTTAAAGCTGCATTTAATTAAAAACAAACAAACAAACACTAAAATAAACCCTGCGAGCAAATACTCCGTAGGTATTACTGATCAGGAAAACTGAAGAGCAGAGACCAAGCAGAGTTGTTTTTTTCCTGAGGGCTCTTTGGCAGCCACAGCAGTCCTGACTTTTGAAATTTGATGCAACTGTTTTTTCCCCTCATCATGCCAAGCTCAGTGGAATCTTGTTAGCTTGGCCAGACTGTCTTGTATAATAGTGCCATGCTTTTGAGATCATTACCTTTCTTTTGTTATCTTTTAGAAACTATTACTTTTCTATTTGGTGACTGTGCTAAGTACATTTTTATGTTAATAGTATCGCATTAATCTCGGATTATGGGAAAGGAAATGATTTATTACATCTTTTCATTTACTCTTGATTGCTACTTCCTTACTCCTTAAACAGTCAAATTTAGTTTTCATTTAGATGCATATTTAAAATATGTAGTACAAGAAAACTTTGGAGATAAAAAATACAGTAGAATATAACCACTGTTTTACCAGCAAGAGAAAAACTTGAGATTTGGGGTAATACTTAAACTTCCTGGTAAAACTGAATAATGTAATGATAATCTGGATAACAAAACCATGTATTTTGTTCAGTAAAGAAAACTGAAGATAGTGAATAATATTCAATATTGAGCATTTGAGTTCAGATTGGCTGGCTCTCCATTAGAGGAAAAAGTAATAAATGCAAAAGCAAAATGTTAAAAGCCATGAGAGCAACATATTTAAACAATAATTTGAAAAGTGTATTGGGAAAGTTGATCATGTGAGTTAGTTTAGTCAGCCACTGTTACTAAAATATTTGCGAAATCTGTTGAAACGAGTCTCATTTCAAGTTCCATTACAATCTTGTGAAATAGGTCTTGACACTAATTTATTTTGGGATAGAGGGAGAAATATACGCAGGATACTCATTACTTACTACCAGTTCTTAAAAATCCAGAGTAATATCTCATTAACTGTAGTGTTATTTGGTCAGATCTGTTCTAACCTCACTTAGTAATGCAGTTTAATACAACTGGAAAAGATTATTGAATTGCTTGTGACCATATTCAGTATTGCAAAAACTCCATGGATGTTGAACTCAGCCTAACAAGGGAGGATAAAAACTTTCTTAAACACTATTCTGATGTGTTTGCCTAAATGAATTTCTAGGTTATCTTTGATTTATCAAAACAATATTGATATATTGAAATTAATTATTTCATTTAGTGGTTTCGTTAGCTTCAAGATAGTTGCAGAGTGCAGCTGATGAGGGGTAGTGTTAAGAAACTGGGCATATAATCAGAGAAGGGGAAGTTCGTTCCTTCCATCTTTTGCAACATTAGGTTTAGAACATCTGTTTTCTCCTGTTTTGTTTATAAAAAGTAGGTTTTCAGTACCAGTATGTATTTTGCTGAGTTTTAACCTAAGTCTTAGTATAACATGTAAGTGTATATTTAGATTGCAATTTAAAATCTTCGAATAATGACTTAAACCAAATACTGTTCAAATAGTATTTTCATTTCTCTTTCTTTTTTTTTTTTTTTCCCTCCTTCCTCCCCCCCTTCCCAGGTCTTCTAACATTTATAAATTGTGCCTACGTTAAATGGGGAACACGGGTGCAGGATATATTTACTTATGCTAAAGTTACTGCTCTTATTGTCATCATCATAACTGGACTTGTTAAAATATGCCAGGGTAAGCTTAAAAAATTAAAGCAAAGGTTTGTATTTATCAGTTTAACTGGGTAACTGAAGACTGTAAAATACCTCTGTCTGTGTTCTCAAATGCCTTGGTAGAGCATAATACAGCCACTTTGAAAACACCAGTAATACCAGTGTTAGGCATTATCATGATATTATACTGTGGTAAGCTATCCTATCTCAGTTGACTTTGAACTGGGTAAAAGAAGGTAACTGATTGCTCAGCAATGTTGTGGAATTTACAGCCTGCAGTATAGAATAATAAAGGAAATGAAAACAGCAAAATACAGAGCTAGCAAAATACAGTGGGAACAGAGAAAGCTGTAGATTTCTGTAAGGAACATAGTGCTTTACAATGAGATCAACTGATTTTTAATTATTTTTTTCCCCCCAAACGAATTCTGTGCAAGTCTGAAAGTGACTAACTTAGAGCAAAGATTAATTTGTAAGAACATGCAAGTAGGTCTGTGAAACCTCAACTCTTTTTTCTGCTCATATCTGTTATAGCTGTTGAGAATTAGAAAGTTGCTGGGGTTTTGGATTTTTTAAAATTTATTTAATTTTTGATTTGTGTGTTTGTTGGCATTAAGCCTTCAAGTTAGAAGAATTCTGAATTTGGTTTTGTTCTTAGCCCTTCCTTTAGGGAGAATTTGTTGGTGTGTTAGCTTAAAAAAAATTACCGTGCTTTCAAAGCTACCATAAAGATCTTCCCTGGCAGTTTGTGTCCTTTGCTCTAACTGGTTATTGTGGAAAGTCCATGAGCAAGATAATTATTCAGAATGGAACAAGAACATGTGAGCTGGGGTGCTTAATCCTTAGCACATCTGCCCATCCCTTGTTCTGTAGATACTGAGCTTGTTTACTGCTAATTTCCTTGACATTGTCTCCCTTCTCTGTCTTTAACTCACCGGTTACTCTGCCTATGTCTGTGCTGAGGGAATAGCAATGTCTGATGAGGAAATAAGTGAAGATATTTTACAAGCCTGAAATACTTGCCTGGCTGGTTTTGATGAAGTCTAAATGTTTCAGGATCCACAGTACAGGGCACATTTTGGAATTACATAGTAACTCACCTTTCTGTATTGGGTGGTTCTGTTCCTGTGTGCCTGTATATTTAAATTAGTCAGAATATATAAAAAAATGCCATTGATGAGTTTGTCTTGACTTGCTTAAAGTCAAAAGATGACATAAGTTCTCACAAATACTGGTGCAAAAGACCCATGCACTTTTTCTCTTAGCTTGGGAAAAATTTATTATGTAATAATAATATTTTATATTCTGTTAATTGCTCTTGGTTTTCTGTTTTTCATAGCTGAAACTTAAAATTCCATTTAGTTCCTGGTTGGGGTTTTTTTTTGTTGTTACCCAAAATTAACTGTAATATTTGTTTTCTGATTAGGCTAAATAATTGAAAATTTAGAAGTATGCAGAAGAATAGAGTAGATTGTAAATATATATATTATATAAAGCCTGAGTCATTGCCCGTTGTTTGTAGCTTAGTCTGTACTTAATGTTCCTGAACTTTTTGTGCCATTGTGGACAAAGCGTTTAATTATAGAACAGTATCATCCACAGAGCATAGTTTTTAGTAGTTCAAATGCCATGCTTATTGTCACAGCTGAAGCACAGAGTAGAACTGGGAAAAGAGTTTAATAAGCAGCTTTGAAGGAATTAGTATTTCTAAGGCTTTTTGTATTTGTGTGCCAGAATGAAGAAAAAAATTGCTTGCTGTATTTTATTATCCTGTACCTCACTGCATCTTTTCCACACGACAGGACATTCATCGTACTTTGAGAACTCTTTTGAGGGATCCTCTTTTGATGTTGGAGACATTTCCCTTGCACTCTACTCTGCCTTGTTCTCTTACTCTGGCTGGGATACACTCAATTTTGTAACAGAGGAAATAAAAAACCCAGAAAGGTAAACGATTTGAGCTTTCTAAACCTGAATAGCCCCCAAGTTGGCTCATTTTGTGGTTGTTCTGAGCTTACACAGAAATCAGTAGAACTGCTCTATACTTAGTAAGGCTGTGAACAGCCACTAGCAAAGATTTATTAAACACCATTAAAAAGAAGGCAGGGGAGAGGGGAAGGTAAGAACATCTGCTATTTATAGGCATCAGTGCCTACATCATTCTTGTAAGAGTTGGAGCTGATAAAGTGAACTTCAAATTTCAGCTTTCTGTATTATCAATTCTTCGAAATAATGAGATGTTCCAGACCTCTGTAAAATTACTCCAAGAATTACATGTTTTTCATATTCATTTGATTCATAGTACCCTTATGCTTGTCCAGTCAAAAGTTAAAACCCACAAATCAAATTTGAAAGAGGCCCTTGGCTTTAATCTTGGGTGATGCAAAGTCCTTAAAATGCCATTTCAGCTTTTTGTTACGTTATGTAACATTTCTGAGTTAATTTCTAAGTGCTTTTCTAATTCCTTTTCTTCCCTTCACTGGGGTTCACAGGTCTTTTACTGTGAGTGTACAACCTGGAAGCAAAGTCAGAACTCTCAGTTACTAATTTACTGATTTAAGTGGGGGTTTGTTGTGTGTGGGGTTTTTTCTGCTTCCACAGCATCAGACAGACCCAGCTGGAGTTTTGGGCCTCTTGAAATTTTTGAGGAAACTTCCAAAGTGCATTTCATTTTTCTGGTTTGTTAGTTTTTTATTGTTACTGAAAACCATGGCAAATGCTCATCCATGTCACCATCCCATGTTTGATTTCAAACTGGGCAAAAGTGAGAGTAACACTCTCAGTTCTGCTTCCCTTTTTGAGACATTTGAATATCCTTGTGAGCTTTGGGGAAAGAATAAGGCTGAGAAAAGCCAAAACCTAAAATTAAAAGTTTGCTTCTGCTCTGATGACTTTATCCTTGTGTCGCTGCAAACTTAGGGCTGTGAGTTTATCTCAGCTTTAAATTAAATCTTATCTGTTTAGATCTAGAGGTTTGCAGTATTTTCATGTTACTCTAATCTTTTGTGTTACTTTCTAGATGTGTTTCCTAGTAGGGAACACCACATCCTGAGATTCACAGCAGTGTAGCAATTTTGGATGTGCCCTCTGCACCTCTGTTTTCTGCAGTTGCACCACCCAGTTAGTTTGTTCTCAGCAGTGAGTGTAGATAAGATTGGGGTTTTGGTTTGGTTTAGTTCATTTCCCTGCATCATTTGTAGAAGTAGATGCTAGAGAACAGCAGCATTCGCTAGGGAGAATGAATGCAGTGACTCAGAGCTCAGCCCTTTGGGTTCTAGTTGTGGTAATTAACATGGCCAGTAGAAAATAATTTAAAGCATGTAAATTTGAAGGCTCTTGTGGGTCCGGAAACCCTGCGGTAAGTGTCCTTGAAGAGCAATTGCATGGAATCCCTTTTTAGACTTAATTTAGGTTTTAAGTTATTGCAAAATACTAGATTTCTTTCCCAGTATTGCATATTAGAATTTCTAGTTTTAAAAGAAACCAAACTCTGCCAGAGATACCTATTTTGAAATCTTAATTCAATCTTTAATTTTTATTTTTTTTTATCTCTAAGGTAAAGAATGCAAATAAATAAGTTTATTTTGTTATTAATGGATTTTTTTTTTCCCCTACGTTGTGGGTTTGGTTTTGGTTTTATCTTACAGGACCCTGCCACTGGCTATTGCAGTGTCTATGCCAATTGTGACTGTTATCTATATTATGACCAATATAGCTTACTATACAGTGCTGGATGTTAAAGCTGTTCTTTCCAGTGATGCTGTGGCAGTGGTAAGTTGATCATGTGGTGTTTTGCTATATTACACACTTTTTGCACTTTATCTTGAGGAACAAACCAGGAAAAATCTCTAGATTACAGGAGGACAAAACAACTCATCATGAATAATTTAATCTTTTATAGAAAAGCAGTTACTGAAATCGCATATAACAATAATATATTAACAGATTTAGTAAAACAAGCACAGATATATCTTGTTGGTGTATTTTGCAAAGATGCTAATTAAACTTGTGCATGTTGAGCTGGTTGTAAGTTAGACTCATTAGTACATAATTGTCTTCTTTGTTCATGCTGCAGTGTTTAGGAAGTTGGAGCAGTAAGCAGAAGAGTTGCACTGAGCTGAATTCAATTGAGCTAATAATTGGTGCAATGCATATCTGTACATGGATGTGTTACAGCTCAGCTATGACAAGGTTTAGCTTTGTTATCTCCTTTTAACTTAAATCACTGTCTAGCTAACAATGTATTAATTCTAACAACTTTTAATATTAAGAGAGTCATTATTTTTTATATGGATGGAAATTTGAATCCAATTAAAATACATAAGCTTCTTAAAGTAAAAGCTGGTCAAAACATTTTTTAAACTTAAAGCTAATCATTAAACAGAAGTGAAGGGTTTTATTGCCCTGTAGCTGGTGAATTAATTGGGTAGTTCTAATTACTATGTCCTTTAGAGTTGAGACTTGGAAAATGTAATCTTCTTCTGGTTATTTAAATTGGAGGGAAAAAAATAGCTTTTCTCTGTTTTACATTCCTAACTGGCTTCTAAAATATAAGTAGTTAAACAATGGACAGAGAGTTTTAAATACACCAAAATGAAGGAAGTATTCACTCTGTTCCCACGGAGTATTATTATGAGTAAAAACTGGCTTAGCAATCAGCAAACTCTTGTTGCAAAAAGCACTTACTTGAATTTCTTTCAAACTTGAGAAATATTTATATCTGATGTAAGATTTCAGAATAGCTTATGGTAAATATGGGCTATATCTTGTTATTTCAAATGTAATTATGTAGATGTTTATTTCAAAATGTATTGAAATGAACTTGAATTCTTTGCCTCTTTTTAGCTAGAATATGGAAATACAAACTCGTCATAAAATATATTGTGAAAAACTTGTTAAAACACTTCAGAAGAAAACAAAGCAAAACAAGGACAGAGAATATTTGATTTTGAATAAACATATGCTAAGGGGTAATAAAATCTCCAGGAATATTTATTTCTATTGTTGACTACAGTATCCCATATAAAGTACCTTCCAGTGACTGATAATGGAAATTTTAATTTTTGTCTATAATTAATTAATCTAGACAAAACTAAAAGCCCGTACAGAGTCCACTGTCCATCCTGACTTCTGTAAAGCAACATGCTATTTCTTTTTGCTAACAAAGGCTTGGAAAACACACTCTTCTGGCAGCAATGAAATTCTCCTATCCAGTCTATCCCCTCAGAGTATTTTGTGCCTACCCTACTGCTCCTGCCCTTTGTCATCGTAGAGGTTTATACAGCCATATGGCAAATGGGATCAGGAAAACTGATCCATCCTGTGAGATAGGAGGAATGATTCACTGTGGACCTGTACAGTCTATGTTACTGTACACAGCAAGTGGCAGCACTGCAGCAGCAATTGGTGGCCAGATGAAGGAGGGATGTTGGATGCCTGAACCTTACTACACATGTGAAACCCAGACCTAAATGTTTATTATTTTATGTACACTTCATTTAGTTGTTCTTTGATGTTGATTTTGACCAAAAGTGAGTATATATTTATTTTGTTTGAGTGTATACGTTTATGTATAGACACATGCTCTGTAACTTTACATGAAATTGTAATACTCAGAACTGGATAGATCAGGTATTCCTCTCTAGTACAGGACGCATGTAGGTATTGAGGAGGAAAAAGGAAGACTTAAGCATGATATAAAGTCTTTAGTCAATCTAATTACATGCAGAGATATTGGGCTACCAGGATAAGAATGAAAAAATACGTTTGCAGTTTCTGAAGTTATTAGAGGATTTGCTTCTTGTGCTCCTTTTAATGGAACTTAATCAAGTGAATGGCTTTGAAAGTCTAGAACTGTGCTTTTTCATTAGATCTCAGGATTGCCAAATACTTGCACTGCTGTTCTATCAAAAGGCATTATTGCTGAGACGTCTCATCGGCTGGCAAACAATGGTCTTCTGATTATCACTACTTATATTTCTTTTAGAATGATAAGGTGAAATTGCAGCTTAAGTTTAATATTTAACACATGACACATTAAAGATTCCTTTTCTTTGCTGATGTGAGTTTAATTATCCAGTTTAATGAAACCAACTTTAAGCTTGATCTACTAATACATTAGCAAGTAGTTTGGACTTCTGACAGGATGTCTGTAGAGCAGAACAGTTGACACTTGGGATCTGACACATGCACTACGCATACTTCAGCAGTATTTTCCTTTGCATTACCTCTAGTGAGGTCCTGTGCACTGAATGCTTATGTGTAGTTGCATAGCAGTAGAGGAATGCCATAGGCATGCTCTTGAAGTTCATCTTCCAATTTAGCCTGTTCTAGAAGGGAAGGTCTTTTACTTGGAAAATATAAAAATGATTCCTGGTTGAAGCAAACAGTTGTCCTGCATAACTGGCTGTTATCTTTCTTGGAGCTGTACAGCTTTGTTGGGGGATTTGGGAAAAAGGTGACTACTTCAGTGCATCTTTGAGTACCACCTAATCAATCCAATTTACCCTGGTGTGCTCATATTGGAAAGCAGACTTGCTTTGCTTCAACATGCCCTCTTTCTCAGTAAACGAGGAATGTGGGAGGCTGTGTTTTAGCTGTTTTATTCTCCTTTGGCTTATGGTTTAACAAATGATGAGTGTCTTTCTTCTAACTGAATTCAGCCAGAATTTCTGAAGTTACTTGTAGACCTTTTGGGTATTACTTATCTTCCTTCATTTGGGCAGTCACTGGTTTCTTTTCTGAAGAGAAAAATCTGGTTCTCTTTGGCTGTTAGTGTCGTTTTCCCCTTGTTTGCTCACACTGACACCTCCCAGTAAGGTTCCTTTGGATGCAATACACATTCTAAACCTTGTCATAGAAGAACTCTTGATTTGGCCAGGCAGTTGCATTTAGATGATAGCTGGTCAGTAAGTCATTTGCTTGTTTTCTTGGAGCTAGCTCTTCTATTGCCCCTTAGGTTAAGTTCTCTGGCTTTGGAGGCCAAGCTGAAAACCTGAGCTAGAACTCAAAAGAAGTGCTACATAATATCTTCATTATGAGAAAGATAAGAGACTTTGGACTGAACTCTTATTCTACAGCTAGCTATTGAAAATGCTATGAACAGCATGAACACCTGAAAAGGTTTAGATCTTCAGCACCTCCATGGAGACATAAAAGAAACTTTTAACGTTGGAGCTGGCATCTGTAATCTTAATGTGGGCCATACAGAAGAGACATGTTACATGCAGTGGGCATGCAGTATATTAACGGAGTAAAATGGTACTGTTTTCAGTAAGAACCATAGGATTTTATTGAGTGACCTCAAGATGAAGAGAGAATTTCATGCTGGACCTTGCACTGCACTGATACTTTTTTCTTCAAGAAAAGGCATTGCCAATAATACAATGAGGCTATTATGTCTGAGTAGAATCAATCAACAGAATGGTGCTCCAAACAAAAGTTACAGGAAACCTGAACATTTAAATTGCTTTCTTTTGCACCTTTACAACCTTCTGACTCTGTTTCAGTTGATGTGCACTCCTCCTTACTTTCTTTAATATATATGATGTTAAATCTAATTTGGTGAAACTGAACGGATGTCATACAGTATCTTGACAAATGTAATTATGGCAGCAGAAAGAAACTTCACCTACTCAGTGGCTTTTTTGCATGTGTGACTTCCTGATTGCCATAAATCAGAGCTGCTTTGTTTCCTTTAGGAAGTAGCTCCTTAAAGGCCTGAGAAGCTAGAAATTGAGAAAACAGACTGTAGTTTTTACTGCCAAATCATACTGTTATGTGGGAATGTATTTATACTCTGCCTCAAGAGAAAAGTCAAATCAGAATTCATTGCACTTTGAAGTTACTAGTCAGATTGCTTATAGATGTTCACTGCTCTGTATAGCTTTCAGGGCAAAAGTATGTTTTACCAGTTGCTGGGGTCAACAGAAAGGATGCTTGACACCGACAAAAGAGGAGGCTTATTTTACTGTCTATGTCAAGGTAATAGAGAAATAAAGTAATGCATTTAGCTAAAACAGTAAGCTTATTATACTCTAGTTTTAAGCATCAAAGCAAATAAGCAGGGTAATGCACCTAATCATTACTACACAAGGTTAATTATAGTGATTAAGAAAGATATATCACCAGTTGCCCTTATTGTCATCCGGATCCACAGTCACTGGGGAGCCCTGGTTGCAGTGAGAATTTGGAGAACCTGTCCTGGCAATTGAGAGGTCCTGTGTAGCGTGTCTGCTTGTAGGTGGGGTCTCCAAAGTCGCTGCAAGAGGGTCCAGCTTTTATATAGTTGAATAATCATTGGCAAAACTTCAAGTGCGGAAACACCCTCCCTGCTGGATTCCACCCAAAGCCTGGCCAGGGCTTAATGAGGAGCCCAAGGGAGTATCTCTATCTATTTCAGCTTTGACCACATATTTCTTAACAAGGCAGTATCTCTATCTATTTTCTCAACAAGGTCAGACACCTGATTTAACGGCCTTGCAATATGTCTCTAAATAAAGGATTGTTCTGCTGTTTATTATTACACAATAAGCATTACAGCAAAGCTTTCATAGATCGGCATATTCATGCTAAAATAGATAGATAATACATTGCATATATGATTAATACTGTGCATTTTAGATATATACATTGTTGGGGTGTGGGGTTCATCTAGAGGTCAACTTTAGTTCCAGGCCTATTGTTCAGGCCTTGGTCCTTCAGAGTATTACAGAACCGAGCCTGGGAAAGATCACATGTGTGATAGGATCTTCAAATGAGCTACATAAAGAGGCTCTGTGGATGCCTTTTAAGCCTTTCTAATAGAAACATCTCATAATCTTTGGGTATAGTTTTCTGTAAGTTTCTTATTCATGTTAGACTACATTCTCTTTGCATTTATCCACCTGATCCATACTGTTTAGCGCTTTGCCAGCTTAGTGTGTGCTCACAGCTCGATATCCTCTCAGTGTAGTCTGATAGTTTTTGTGTGCCTCTAAGAGCACTTTCTGTGTGCACCTATGTGTGATGAAATGGTTTTCATTTTGTGATTCATAACATAAATGTGGGTCTTTCTAATCATCTCTGTGCCTGAATTGCTGGTGTGAGGCAGTATCCTTTGTATTTTGTTGTGGCAGCTCTTTATGCAGGGCAATTCCTACTGCTTTTAGTTTAACCTGTTTGTATAGAACAGTTGTTTGGGCCTTTAAAAGGACAAAAAAGTGTTCTTGCAAACCAGTCACAACTTACCAGCAGATGATCATGAGATCAAACTAACCCAAGATAAAAATAAAATGTTAAATCAGTCATTCATGTCTTGAAACAAAGCTGTAATTCAGTTTTGACCATTCTTCTGGGAGTAATGTAACATTTTAGTCATGATGAAATAAGGGCAGTTCAGTGGAGAAATGCACAGCTGGAAGCTTCTTCCTTCATTATTATTCCCTGTTGATGGTTTGGGGAAAAAAAACCCCAATCAGAACTAAGGGGAGCAATTCCAGGTGCATGTCTTTCTGCAGTGTGCATGTATATATGTATATCTTACATGTTCAGTGGATGGGAGGGCATAAAAGGTCTTTATCTGTAATTGCAGGTGCTGTATCAGCCACTGAATTCACTGTTTCCGAGCTGTTAGAAGCAGTTATAGTTCAGATCTGGACTACAGGACTTGTCAGACTGTAGCAGAGATGACAATTTAATCTCTTAATCCTTCTTGCTCTTTAGACTTTCTCAGAAGAAACCTGAGAAGAAATCCATCCCCATAGTGGTGGCTTTCTCCTGTTATGGTGGACTAAATACTTCTGCTATAGCTGCCTCCAGGTAGGCTCCTCTGTCATCCTCTGCACACCCTTGCAAATGCTCCAGGCTTCTCCCTGTTGCCAGCTCATTTGTTTTTATAAATGCACTACTCCCAGAAGTAGTGGTAGTTAAAGTGGAATTGGTCAGGTGCTCAGTTCAGAGCCCAGGTCTATCTCATTTGTGGCGGATCCATGATTGTACAATTCCGGTTTTAGCAGAAAGCAGCCACTAACTCTTCTCCCTCATCCTTTTTTTCCCTCTTGGTACAGTGCACGTGGTATATGTGCTTGATAATTTGCTTATTGTACTTTTCTCTGCCATTCCTTCTTATTCAGAATAACCTTCTGACACAGTGACACAGCTGAATGCTTATTGTGACCAATTCTACTTGCGCTTCAGTAATGCTTCCTGCAAGAAACACTGTAGAGATCTTTGGTTTTGTCGTTGTTCACAAGAGGGTATAGCTCAGATCTGGAGAAGATATTCCTTGGTATCTGTTAAAATGGGAGTGTTGAAGGATTTATAAATGTGTACTCCGAAGTACAAAAGTGTGTTGTCTGAGTAGTAATACATGAACTTGGCTGATTTTTATGTTAGATGTGAGGGTAAAACTGTGTCAGAAAACACCTGCACAAAGGCAGGTGGGTCTATACTTGTCATGTCAGGTTAGTTAGTATCACTAAAAAGTTTAGCAAAACTTAAGTACCTTTGGACTTTGTTTTGCTGAAAAACCATTTTGCAGGCAGATCTACTTGGCAAACCAAGCTGAACTCTTTAGAACATTCTCAATTAAAATACTCTTTTGTATTACCTAATTAGGGAAAAGTTAAGCTCTTGAAGTTAATGCTCCACCCCTTGCTCTCTCAGGTAGCCAAACCACAGTGTTAGAAAGTACATTGGAAATGAGTGTTTGGTAAAGGCTGTCACTAGGTTATTCTGTCTTTTGAGACATCTGATTTGTGCAGGTCGAGGGAAATTAATTATTTAGACTTTCAGCTGGATTAACAGTTGTTACACATCATATAGCTTGCATTCAGAATACACTGAATCTACAACATCTTGATCTGTGTACAATTTCTGGCAGTGATACCATAGCTTTGTCTTAACTCTTTGTGGTTTTAACATCTCATACAAGTGATTGCTGCTTTCCAGGATGTGTGTAACAGTATTAGTATATCTTAGAAAGATTAGGTATGCATTACAGCATGGAAGTGGCCTTTGAGTTAGTCCCACATCTGGCATTCTACAGTGGCCTGTTACTGGATGTTTCAGAAGGAGATGGGAAATGGTTGCAAAGAAAACACCAACCTGCCTTTTAGGAGAAAAAAACTCTCCAAATGACATACTAGCTAATTTGCATCGTGCAGCATAAGATTACATTCATACATTTTCTCTCTCTTCTTTAACTTTTGCTGTTAATATTACTTATCTAAATGCTTATCCTTTAGACAACCTTACTAACATCTTAATTCTCTAACATCTTGTTGAGTGAGTTCTGCATCTTAGCTTTGTATATTTAAAAAAAAAAAAGCTCTGGAAGTTTGAAGTTTGGCATCTAGTAATTTCACTTGCTATTTGACTTTGGAAATCAGCAGTCCAGGTTTAAATAATCCTTTAAAGTATTACAGCAACTGCCTGTTAAAATTTTCATCTTGTCCTCATTCTTGTTTTGTAGAAGTTGTCTTAATTCATTCACTGGATCATTATGAATTACATTCTGCTTTGGGAGACTGGGTTTCTCAGAGCTGTGTTTAGATCCAACAAGGATGTGAAAGAATCACTGTGGGTTCTAGTAATTACTTATTCTTGAGCAGCAGAAATCTTTTATATACAATAATGTAAATTTATGATTTGCTTGTTCAGTTCCAATTGACCGAGAATGGATAATTCATGGTATACAGAACACATTTCTTATGGCATTTTCTTGCTAACTTGATGTTCCAATGAACCTTTGGTGGGGTTTCCACTGAAGTAATTATATGCTTTTACGTTGTCCTTTAGCAGCAGGAAATCCTATTTGCCTTTGCTGATCCACACAAAAAGATGGAACAAGTTTTGCTTTTTAGTGTAGATGATGGTATATAGCTAAGCAGAGTTGGATTCTGAACCTTAGCCTGGATAATGTGCTGAACAAAGCACTTTGTCAACCCAGATAAAGAACAGGAAACTAGCTGGCCAAGCTTTGTTTTATGTCAGTAAATTCTTCTGCAATTTATGGTTTAAAGGTTGATATTATATGAAGGGTGTTGCCTCATGAAAAGCAGTCACTCATTTCACCAAAAAAATCACCCCACTTTATTAAGCCATTTTGCCTTTTTTGACCTACAGAAACATTCAGGAAACAGATAATAATGCACTGCTGTTGGTGATCATGTTTCTGGAGTAATGAAATAAAAATCTGACCACTGTTAAATCCAGAAAACTTTATATGATACAAACAGAAGTCAGTTCTGGATGTTAATCCATTTTGACTGAACTCCTCAGTTCATAAATCTTACAATGAAGACCAGTAGTTTAAAGGGGAGGTCAAGGGGGAGGTGTTTTGAAACACAAAAACATTAAAAACTAAACAAAATTTTTGTAATAGAAAAGACAGGCCTGCAGAAGGCTGAACTAGAATATATACTTTTTATGTCTGAGGATCTTGAAACTGATAAAGTAAGAGAGCTAAGAAAGTGATTAGAGAACGTTCATAAAAAAGATTAGATTACTACTACCTGCTGGGGTGTAAAATGTTCTCATACCCACAGAAACTTTGGGGTTTGTTTGAATATTGTTTATACATGAGTATATACTTTTCTGTTTCTATAAATAGTTATGCTGTCTAGTGTAGACATAATCCTTTTGGTACCATGACTGTTACTTCGCTTCTGTAAAAGAAATCATGGAAGTAATTTAGCTATCAGTAGGTAGAATTGGATAGGAAGGCTTCCACCTACATTTTTTGGACACAGCATGGGTGGATTTCTGCTTAACTCCAAACATGTTCAGATACGTACAATGCTCAGACTAAGATGGGTTTTGGAATAGCTGCCAGTCTTCATGTGTTAAATTTCTTGATTTTTTTCAAACATTTTGTCTGATATTCTAAGTCTCTCTCCCTTTTTTCTCCACCCAGGAGGCTGAACAGAATTGACCAGGACAATATCTTGCAAATTATTACCCATTTTCATTATAGGTCCCAGGTCACTGGTAATCAATGACTCCTACCACTTGCTGTGAAACTTTGATGCTTCTGGCTTTGTGGTTTCAGAGCTCTGTGTCAGAAGGTCACTGCAGTTGGCCTGCAGTGTTGTCAAGCAACACTAACAGATGACTGCTACTCCGATACCTGTTTTGTCATTTGCCATGTTGTGAAACAGAGCCCAGAGGCTCTGCTGGTGGAGCTAAAGGAAAAGATGTTGCTTAGGAAATTGAGAAAGAAGGAAAATAAAATAGATGCCTAAAATCTAGGAATCTACAGTATAGAATCTACATCAGGAATAAACAGTAGGTGTGATGGTGGCTATGTTTATAATCTGCAATGTGGCACTACCCTTTTTGAATATGTAATATTTTTGTCCTTTATTCTCTGTAGTCACTATGTTCCACTTGAGATGTGTAGTTCAGTTAGATATAAAACATACTAGGTTTGGTGAGAAAATTCTAAAAACATTTTATTTTCCTTTGTGAGCAGAAAGTGTGAGTTCAGGTGGTTGGCTAAGGAAGTTTGTGCTTATTTAGAATCCATAAATAAGCTGTGTGCTTCTTTGTAGCGCGTTATGCATTGTCCTTACAATAATACTATTTTTCCATACACACTTACTGCAAAAGCTCTGATGTCATTATTTTATGTATGCTTTGTTGCAGATATTTTCATGTTTCCTTTTTCTTTTCCCTTTCATCAGACATTTGCCGACCAGGTATTTGGTATCTTCAGCTGGACAATTCCCATTGCTGTAGCCTTTTCTTGTTTTGGTGGACTTAATGCTTCAATTTTAGCATCATCAAGGTAGTTCATACCTCTTCCTGTTTCACAAACGTTCAAAAGTGTTTTTATATGTTACTGTTACGCTCATCTGCTTATGAAAGTGGCAAAAATAGTTTTGTAACTGAAACTATAACAAACAGCCACAATAAAATAACAGACCTAAATAAACCTCTGTGCATGTGTACATATACCCATAACACTGCCTTACTTCCCCAACACGCTCCTGGGTGTATGTAGAGTACAATTAAAGATCAAATGAATGTTGTCTGTGTGGTAAGTCTTCAGGCCTTCTGATGCTTTGGATTGAGCTCTCCTCCATTTTACTTTATACAGTAATTCCTGCAAGTTCTTGTTTTCAAATGTATTTACTTAAAATTTACTTTTAAACGTTTTTTCAATTAAAAGGTTTTTAAAAGTTGCTACTGCTATTAAGCTACAGCCAAAAGCTTATGATACAGTACAGAACCTTGCCTCTGAGCAGTGATTATGGATGTGACTAATGAGAGCTTTAAATATATTAATTCAGGCATTTTAAGATCCTTCCTGTCCATTGAATCTATGTGCAATGCCTCTGTACTGAGAACAATATGAACATGATCTGGTGAAGTAGTGAATACGGAACAATTTTCAGTTGATAATATTCATTATTATTTAATAAATTATTTTGACTGGTATTGTCCTTTGATTTTCTGCAGTACATTGTCTCTCATCTGTGGTGTCAACATCTGTTTTCTGTTTTGGGATTTTTTTTCAGGCTGTTTTTTGTAGGATCTCGAGAAGGTCACCTTCCTGATCTGTTGTCTATGATCCACATAGGCAGGTTCACACCTGTGCCAGCACTGCTCTTCAATGTAAGTTACTGTTGCTTTTTTTCTCAGTTGTTAGATGTGACTATAGGAACTATTTAAAAGAAAACTTCAAAAAAAAAAATCACAAGAGAGAACTTCAGATGTACTGTCGTCAAGGTGATTTCTGAGAAAGTGATTTTTGAGGCATAAAATTGTGCCAGCACCAAAGAGTGTAAGATGGTATTTTAAGGCAAAAAGCAGCATAAACAATAAGTTTCAAACTTCTGTTGTTCAGCTTACTCGTGTTCTTTCCTGACAGTGTGCCATGACCCTTATTTACCTGGCTGTGGAAGATGTCTTCAAGCTTATTAATTACTTCAGTTTCAGTTACTGGTTTTTTGTTGGTCTGTCTATTGCTGGGCAATTATATCTACGTTGGAAGGAACCAGATCGACCCAGGCCTCTTAAGGTAGTATTCATTTATTACAGAGCTGTTTAAAATACCTGTCTTTCACATAATGTAAAAGTACATCTAAAATCTGGACCAAACGTGTTATGTCTAAAGATTACAAATTGAACAAGACAAAAAACATTACTTCCATTTTATATTGTGCTGTGAAAACTAGCTTGTCTGCTAGATAAGAATAAGTAATTGTTGTAATAGTGTACTCTTTTATTAACCATTAGTTCAATCAGTAGCCCTTCTCTCTTGCCAACTGGAGAATGTCTCAAAAGGTTGACATAGTAGTTAGCCTTTTTTCTTGGATTAGTAATCTCTGATTAGAAATGCTGAAGTTAATTAATTCTGTCAATGCGGAACACATTTAGTTCTGACTGTGTTTCAGTTCAATATCTGATCCTCTTATCAGCTTCTCATAGTTTAACTTGATACTCTGCATGAAAAAGTCATTCTTGTTTCCCGAGCATTATTGGATTTATCTAACACCACTTTGTGCTGCTATACAGTTTCTGTCAACACGACAGTTACCGTACTTGATTACTTCTGCAGTTTTTAGCAGCAATTCTGTTCAAGAATAATTCTGCTGTTTGCTTATGGTTCCACATAGCCAGATATAAAGAGGAAGAGCAGGTAGTTTCACAAAGTAGGGTGGAGGGGGAAAAGTCTGTAACTGTCACCAAAATTCTTGTAACTGCAGACCACAAATATTTTAATAACATTCTGTTCTGTTTTTCTCTCTCCAGCTGAGTGTGGCTTTCCCAATAATATTCTGTATATGCACAGTATTTCTGGTGGTGGTGCCACTCTATAGTGATACTATAAATTCATTGATTGGAATTGCCATTGCTTTATCTGGAATTCCAGTCTTTTTCTTGGGAGTCTATTTACCTGCATCAAGGAGACCTCAGTTTATCAACAAGATTTTAGGTAAGTTCCTTTGTAGATGGAGGTGTTATGAAAGACGAAAATTAAATAAGTAATCTCAGTTTGTTGATGAAAAAGATTGTGGTCAGATGACCCCCAACCAGCAGCTAAGGACCCAGAGAGCCACTTGCTCACGACCATCCTTCCTAGCAGGATGAGGGAAAGAATAGGAAGGACAAAGGTGGGAAGACTTGTTGGTCAAGGCACTGACAGTTTAGTAAGTGAAAGAAAGAGGGGAAGAAAACCTGCTGCTGCAAAGGCAGTCACTTACCACCTCCCACAAGAAGACCTATATGCAACCAGATTCCAAGCAATGGTCGGAGGACATCCTCTCACTTCTTCCTCTACCTGTTTTTATATCTGAGCTAGACAATATATGGCCTGAAATACCTCTTTGCCTAGTTTGCGTCAGCTGTTCTGGCCATCTCCCCTCTGAACTTCCTAGCCATGCCCATCCTCATCCTGCTGGTTGCAAGGGGGGGCAGAGCAAAGAGGGAAAAAAATAAAAAGCCTTGATACTGTCCAAGCATTGTTCAGCCATAGCCAAATCACTGGTGTGTTATAACCCTGTTGGAGCCACAGATAAAAGGGGTATACTGATTTTATATATATATATATATATATATATATA
>NW_009917464.1:0-1094 GCF_000696875.1 Nestor notabilis | reverse complement strand
GCTGGGGTCTATCCCCGCTTGCTAGCTAAGCCCTGCCGGGCATCCCGCCGGGATGTGCTCCATGTGCATGGGGATTCCTGGCATGTGGATGGGATCCCGGGTCCCCCAGTACCGTTGTCGTTAATGGGGAGCAGCACCCACAGTGGGGCAGCAGCACACAAGGGACAAAGTTGGGGGGCACATGAGGTGATGCTGTCCCCAAGGGGGGGTGGCATGGATGGAAGGATGCTCTGTGGGGCCATGGCAGTGCCAGCACCGGTGTTCTTCTCACGGAGAAGAGGAGGTGGGCATGAAGCCCCCCACTTGCCACCATCGATGGTGACACAACCCCTTGTCCTCACAGCGAGGGGTGACGGGGACCCCCCGGACCCCGTGTACCTCCCGGCAGAGCTGGAGCTCCTCGGTGTACCCGAGTACTACCGCTTGCAACGGGCAGACCAGGACGTCCCCACCAACACCTCCATGTACACCCGCACCGAGACCTTCCTGGTGCTGCGGCACGGCTCCGGCACCCAGCCCCTGCTCCAGGCCACCTACCCCCCCTTCAGCAGCCGGCAGGTAAAGTGGTCCCCAAACACCCTCAGGCACCCTGTTGAGGGGGGGTCTCAGCACCATGATGCCACCATCCCTGTCCCACTGCAGGAGGTGCCCATGGAGAAGGAGCACGCGGAAGCTTGGGCTGTCCGTGCCGTGTCCATCGAGAGCTCCGTGTCACCGGCTGAGCCCTTTGCCCGTGTGCTGTTCCATCTGTATGGGCCTGACTGGATGGCTGGGAAGAGGGATCATCCCAGAGAGCGGGATCATCATGGGGAGCAGGATCACCTCGGAAAGTGGGATCACTCTAAGGAGCAGGATCACCCCAAGGAGCAGGATCACCCCAAGGAGCAGAATCACCCCAGGAACCGGGATCACCTCAAGGAGTGGGATCACCTCAACGAATGGGATCACCCCAAGGAGCAGGATCATCTTGGAGAGTGGGATCATGCCAGAAAGCGGGATCACCCCATGGAGCAGAATCACCCCAAGGACCGTGACCTGCCCTGCGTCACCCTTCACGCACACCACCGTGGCCGGGTGGCCCGTGGGACATGCCG